>NW_019641623.1:0-104005 GCF_000599845.2 Trichogramma pretiosum
TATGAAACAAGATATTCACTCATATCTCGGTCAATTCGTCATGATGTTACGTACTCCGTAGTCGGAATTATAACAAGAAACCTTTTAAATAGTTGTAGTCGCTTGTTGCGTAGGGGTAGCGTGGAATGAAGTATAAAGTCAGAAATATGATAATAAACTTACATGTATTTATTCGGAATTGTCGATGATTGCACACACAAAACAATACAAATGATTTACAAAGTTACACTTATGAAGCTACTCGAATGATATGCATACAATGCATGTACAATATTAAATATATTTTATAAACTTCGATTAAGTCGCGTTGACACTAGAATCGATACGTAGTGTATGATTTCGTAGATATGAAGGAGGACTGATTCTCTTTTACTGTGGCTTATATACACCTAAAGTTGCCCCCGCTTCAGCGATTGCAACGTATGTAGCGAGCTCGATATGGGGCAATAATTGACACATATCTTGCACGCGCGTGTATATTAGCAGACCTGGACCCGCGTTCTTCCCGAAAGTCGTGAAGTCGCGGTCACCGCAGTTTTACAGCTTTTCTCAGATATTCATTCACACTCGCGGCCGCGCGTGTTCATTTCTTTGCCGTGCGAATTATATTTTCGCAAGAGTTTAGCAGCGGACTAATAAATAGGTAATGGATTTTAGGCCGCTCAATTCGGCATTGTTTACGCTGGCTACGCGTGCCCGAAATGATGTTACTTTCTGTCGTGTGTGTGTTAATGAAGTTATGCATAGGAGATACGTGAGATACATTAAATTGTAATTCATGCGTAGCAGCTCGCTAGCTGCTTCTCGCAGTTTTAATAATTTCTTTTTCATTGAGAAAGGTTACGTCGTAGACTGTAACAATGATATCGAGCTGTTTGTGGAAAATATAGAAAGTACGCATCAAAACGAATCTTTTAAGCTTAATTCCATCCGATTTGGTCAAGTAGTTAGCGAGATATTGCAAATAATGTACATGAAAAGTTATTTTCCCTCATATCTCCGTAAATAATGACTATTTTGAGGTGAAATTGGCAAGTATCGGTGGTGCTTGAAGGCCGCTTTTTTGACCTTGTTGAGGCTCATTTCGACTTATATCTGCGGCGACGCACTTCAAGTCGTTCTTGCATGTACAATCCGATATTCCTATTGATTATACATTGCCTTTTGTTTTGTCGTCGCTCGGGAGATAAATAAATTCCTCTCCCCGAGTTATTTACGTTACGACTTCCACACCGAGAGGAACTCAATAAAAAGCTCTTTCAAACCTTTAACAATATTTGTCGTTATTACACGTAGCTACAAATTTGGTTACCCCGACCTGATAATGATTATACGTTGATTTTATTTATTATTCGCCATGGTCCTGGACCGCGACAACGATCGCGATCAGCGCTACGCGCAACGACAGCTCGAGCAGCAATGCCTCGAACAACAACGCCTCGAACAACAACGCCTCGAACAACAACGCCTCGAACAACAACGCCTCGAGCAGCAACGCCTCGAGCAGCAGCAAGCTTTGGACATCGTCGCAGGGGATTTGGCATCAGCAGGAGGTTCGGCAGCAGCAGGAGGCTTGGCAGCAGTAGAAGGCTTGGCAGCAGCAGGAGGATTGGCAGCGGGAGGAGCCCTTCCACGACTTCAACCGCAACAAAATTTTCCGCTGGCTGATCTTGGTGCCGTTGGATTTGGAGCGCCTCAGGTTCACCGTGTAGCAGTGCGTTTGCCAACCTTTTGGTTAGACAAGCCGGCTGTCTGGTTTGCGCAAGCAGAAGCGCAGTTCGCTCTCGACAACATCACCACGGAGCTGACGAAATATTATCATGTCATCTCGCAACTCGACGGCCGTGCTGCTGCAGAAGTCGAGGACATTATAACCAACCCGCCGGTCATTGAGTCGTACACGCATCTACGACAGCAGTTGATCGATCGACTGTCATCATCGGAAGAGCAGCGCGTCCGTCAGCTACTGCACGACGAAGAGCTCGGTGATCGTAAGCCATCACAATTTTTGCGACACCTGAAATCGCTGGCTGGTCCAACGCCGTTGCAACCGAATCTCCTACGTCATTTGTGGCTGAGACGACTACCCCCGCACGTCCAAACTGTGTTAACAACTCGACCTGAGCTTTCGTTGGAGCAGCTTTCAGACTTGGCGGATAAAATCGTGGAAATCTCGCCGCTTTTCTCCGTGCATGCAGTTGAACATGATTCTGAGCAAGTAAGCCTCACGAATGATTCGCTTATTGACGCTATTAAACAGCTAACTCTGGAGGTGAGCCCTCTTCGTTTTCGTCATCGTGAGAAGCTGCGAGCTCGTAGTCGCAGTCGCTCTCAAAGTTTTCGCCGAAATTTCCGTTGTTCAGCGGAGAATCAGAAGGATTTGTGCTGGTACTGTCGTCGTTTCGGAGATGACGCCGAGAAATGTTTATGCGATGTAAAAAATGGCAAAAACAGTCAGTAGCGGCGACTGACTGTCCTTCGTCCAGCAGCCGCTTATTCGTTGACGATCACTACACCAAGAAACAGTTCCTCGTCGACACTGGCTCGGATTTATGCTGTTTTCCGAAGCGTTTTCTTCGTTACCGTCATGCTGTCGCGGACCTCCAACTCAGTGCAGCCAACAACAGCGTCATCAAGACCTATGGATACATAAATCTGAAACTCAACCTAGGTCTCAGAAGAGATTTCATGTGGAAATTCATCGTAGCTGACGTATCATCACCGATCCTCGGATCCGATTTTTTGGCTCATTATCATCTGCTTCCGGATTGCCGCGATAAGCTTTTAATCGATATGTCGACTGGTCTCAATGCCATTGGGCACCTGTGCCCGTCTATGGAATGCAGTGTAAAAGCGATCGTGAAGTCTCACGATTTCTCCGACATCATTGCCGATAACCCTGCTCTCACTCGTCCACCAGTTTGGCCTCGACCGATCAAACACGATACAGTGCACCATATCCGCACGTCTCCAGGGCCGTCTGTTTCTTGTCGTCCTCGTCGTCTCGC
The DNA here is from genome assembly GCF_000599845.2 of Trichogramma pretiosum. Taxonomy (NCBI): domain Eukaryota; kingdom Metazoa; phylum Arthropoda; class Insecta; order Hymenoptera; family Trichogrammatidae; genus Trichogramma; species Trichogramma pretiosum. The sequence continues at coordinate 3,009 of NW_019641623.1, forward strand.
TCTTGAAAAATTCAAGATCGCAAAGGACGAATTTGATCAAATGCTACAACTTGGTGTTTGCCGTCCATCGGAGAGCCCTTGGTCATCGCCCCTGCATTTGGCACGGAAAGGCGCTAATAATTGGAGACCCTGCGGTGATTTTCGTTCCCTCAACAGCCGCACTCTACCCGATCGTTACCCTGTCAGGCATATCCACGATTTTTCAAATGACATCGACGGCTGTGTGATTTTCTCTACGATTGACTTGGTAAAGGCGTACCAACAGATCCCTGTACACCTGGATGACATCTGTAAAACAGCAATCACGACACCTTTTGGCTTGTATGAATTTCCTTTTATGACTTTTGGATTAAAAAATGCAGGTCAAACTTTCCAACGCTTCATGGATGAAGTGACTCGTGGGCTTCCCTTTTGCTACGTGTATATCGACGATATTCTTGTGTATTCGCGAAGCAAAGAAGAGCACAAGCAGCATCTTCGTCAGTTATTTGCACGTTTACACGAATACGGCCTCGTTCTCAATGCTGATAAATGCAAGTTTGGTCTCGACTCCGTTCAATTTTTGGGCTACACAGTATCAACTGATGGTATTCGTCCCCCTGCTGAGCGTATTCAAGCAATCGTCGACTACCCTCTACCCAAGACGGCTCAAGGTTTGCGTCGTTTCATCGGGAAGTTCGATTTCTATCGTCGTTTCATTCCTCACGCGTCTGAACTCGAAGCACCTCTCCACGATGCGCTTAGCAATCCTCAGTTGAAAGGCTCTCAGCCGGTGCCTTGGTCACCGCAGCTTGAAGAAAGTTTTTAGCGTTGCAAGGAGGGCATCATCTCTCACGCGGTACTCGCTCATCCTCGTGTCGGAGCGCCCTTGGGCCTTTTTACCGACGCATCAGGCGTAGCTGTCGGCGCATGCTTGCAGCAATTTGTCGACCACGGGTGGCGCCCCTTGGCGTTCTTTTCCAAGAAATTGCCTTTGAAAGAATGCAGTTGGCCTGCATATTATCGTGAACTTTTGGCAGTGTACGAAGCAGTTCAACACTTTCGGCATATTTTGGAAGGATATTCGTTCAAGATTTATACAGATCATAAGCCACTCACCCACGCATTCACGCTCAAGAAAGAAAAATTACCACCGATCCAATTGAATCAGTTATCATTCATATCGCAGTTCACCACAGATATAGAATATATTGCTGGTTCAGACAACATCGTCGCGGACCCTCTCTCTCGCATTGAATGCGTGGCAGCAATCGAATCCACTTTGAATTACGAAGAATTATCGAAATCTCAAGACAGCGATGAACTCTTGAAGACTTTTTTCGGTGATCCTCATTCTTCACTTCAACTACAACGAGTCACCTTGCCTGGATCTACAACATCAATTTTCTGCGACGTCTCAACTGGAAAACCACGACCTTTTCTGACGGCGCCATTTCGACGTTCAGCATTTCAGAAAATTCACAATTTGAATCATCCAGGTGTGAAAAGTACTTATAAAATGATAAGTGCTCGTTTTGTGTGGCCTTCGATGCAAAAAGACTGTACTGCGTGGGCGAGGGCATGCATACCGTGCCAAAGGACTAAAATTACTCGACATGTTCATTCGCCGTTGGGAGTATTTTCGCAGCCGACTGAGAGATTTTCGCATATACATATTGATTTAATCGGCCCTCTGCCTACGATTCAATCTTATAGGTATTGTTTGATCATTATTGATCGATTTACCCGCTGGCCCGAAGTGTACCCTCTTAAGGATTCAACGAAGGAGTCCGTTTGTAATGGTTTACGGAGAACCGTTACGTCAACCGGGCGAATTTTTTAAATCCTCTGCACTGCCTGGCGGTAGTGATCCGTCTGAATTAGTCTCTCGATTACAGAGCATTTTCTCGCAGCTACAGCCTACTCCAACATCTCGGCACGGTACTCCTCGGGTGTTCGTCTACAAAGAGCTGAAGGACTGCGAGTATGTGTTCCTTCGTGAAGGGTCATTTTTGAAAGCTCTGCAACCTCCGTATGCTGGCCCTTACGAAGTTTTGCAGCGTTCGGAGAAGACATTGGTGCTGAAAATCCGCGGGAAATCCACGACTGTTTCCGTGGATCGTGTGAAACCCGCCTTTTTATTGGGCGATCAACCTCCGTCGACTACCTCACACGTCTCGGCTTGTGTCTCTACGCGTGCTTCCAGTCCCGCATCTCCATCATCATCTACGCGGCGGACTCGTCATGTTCATTTTGCACCCACTACCTAGCGTACAGTACTGCCTAGGGGGGTGGTGCGGCGACGCACTTAAAGTCGTTCTTGCATGTACAATCCAATATTCCTATTGATTGTACATTGCCTTTTGTTTTGTTTTTGCTCGGGAGATAAATCAATTCCTCTCCCCGAGTTATTTACGTTACGACTGCCACACCGAGAGGAACTCAATAAAAAGCTCTTTTAAACTCTGAACAATATTTGTCGTTATTACACGTAGCTACATATCTCCGTCAATTTTCAAGATATTGTTAGGAAAAATAGAAAGTCAGTATGAATCTTTTAAGCTGAGTTTTGTCTGATTTCATCAAGTAGTGAGTAAGATATGAGAGGTCAAGCGACTTTATTTTGAGGTTATGAAACAAGATATTCACTCATATCTCGGTCAATTCGTCATGATATCGAGCTGTTTGTGGAAAATATAGAAAGTACGCATCANGAGTCACGACAAGTCAGTTGCCTACGAACTGGCAAGATCGTGCGATCGACTTTCGAGTGTAACTTTGAGTAAGTGTGTGTGCGATACGCATTGTGTGTGAGTGCGACATCCAGGGTGACCCTCTGGATGCCTAAGTCGACTCTTGGTCGAGCTCCACGGGTGTAATCACCCTAAGGCCTCTTCGTGAGGAGTGTGGTCAGCTCGACGAGAGCTCGAGTGCGCAGAGAGTGTGTGCTGCGGGCCAGTCATCGTCATCGTGAGGAGGGGACGACGAGACATCCAGGCTCACCAGCTTTCTACTTGTGTTGCAGGAGGGAATTCAGCTGGAGGACCGGCAAGCCCCGATAATAGATCGCGACGGTGGTGAGTCGGGCAACGAGTCTTCTGTTTTGGTGTTTTTCCCCTCGTCTAGGCCTCGCGCTTGACGCGTCACCGTGCGAGAGCGCCAGCGACGACCTCCTCGGGCCGACTCGGCCATGTATAGCTACTGCGAGTAATAAATCGCATTATCAATTGAATTAGTGGTTATTATATTCATTGTATGATTGAGCCCTAGCCCCGTGTTGTTATTTTATCTAGGTGTCAATAGGAGAACTCACGACGGACGGACCGACGACAAAAGGGACCAGCGTGGCCGACAAGGGCCGTGAGTTCAGGCAGTAAGACTAAGGTCACAAATGGCATTCCTTGTGGGGACTCACTACGTCACGTAGTGGGTCAATAATTTTTTTTTCTCTCCCTCGCTTTTGTTTGCCCCGGGTGTTTGAGTGTGAGACCGTTATCGTGGTACGAGACGGAGAGAGAGTAGGCGCGGTCGGTGTGCAAAGTTTTTTCTCGTGTGCGTAGAGATAGGTGGAAAAAAGCTGCAAGCTGCGGTAGGAGCAGAGAAGCAGCGCGAGCACATAAAAAAAGCTCGCTGGCATCCCGAACAGTGGCGGAGAACCTCGTCTGCGAAGAGGAGCAGACAGAATTTTTGTTCTCGTGGGTTTCGATGACCGACCGTTTGAATAGGCTCTCTCATTATTGTTGTGAGCAGCTAGGCTGCGAGAGGGGAGAGAGAGAAAGGCCCGAGGACCGTTGACGCTGGTGTGTTGCGTAAACACGACCTTGTATGTTTGAATAAGGTGTTGGATATGTAGATTGAAATTTACTGATTTATGTATGATATACAATAGTGAATGTTTCGGTGTAAATCATTATTACCACGCATTTTTTTTGTCATCCTCGTCGACCGCTCGTAAGAGTTAAGCTTGGGTCGGCGAGAGTTCACCGGGTCATTACCATTTATCACAGCGCGAAAAGAGCGAGTATCTCTCGGCAGGTATTAGGCGGGTAGGAGAAGAGAAGAAGTCGCTAGTCGCGCGGGTATATGTACACGTTACGTTGCGTGCGCGTCGGACTACGTACAAGGCGGCCCAGGCACAGCGAGGAAAGTGGGCGGGGCCTAAGTCGCTAATCAGCGGAAGATTAGCGAGAGCCGCGTACCTATGAGTGGGGCACGTGTGCGCGTACGCGAGCGACATATGGCCGAGGTACGCGCCAATTAAATAAATTTGGAGCCGCGCGAAATAAAATTTAACGTTTTTCTTTTCTCGTCTCGTATTGGTTTTTTTCTGTCGTTTGATTGATGAATGCGTGGAATGTTTGTATGCACGTGTGAGGTACGGCTGTGGTGCGTGCAACGTGCATACGATTCATAAGAATCAAGCACTAAGCTCTGGTGAGGTAGTTTCACCGCGTAGATGTGCTAAGCACAGCCGGACACTTGGCCGCAGCGAGCGAGTCTACGGTGTGTATATGTATGTGTGTGCTCGCGCGTATTAAGATTCTTGATCGCTGTTAGTCGACAAGAGCGAACAACATACGTTCGCGCGTACTGAATTGACACAGATTCGGGTACACGAGCACTGACAGCGAGACGGTAGCAGACGGGATCGTGATAGGAACGTCGGGCGCGAAGATAATTGTTGTCGCGCGCGGATATAAGTCGAGCACGTGACGCCGATCGAAAGAAAAAAAAGTAATTACGTTGCTACGGAGTACATCTGATTGTACGAGTGTGCGTGCACACGAGTATTAAGCCAAAAAGGGAAATCGGATGTACTGTGCGACAGCGCTAAGCGTGGCAACGCATCATACAACGTGTGTAATTTTAGTTCTGGTAAACGGTCAGCAAAAATAAGCCGATGCCAGTAATAACACGCGCACAAATGGAGCGTTATAAGGAACGGATGCAGATGCTTCTGCAAAATGTGACCGCAAGAGGCATGTGGTCCAAGGTCGAGGAAATGCCGGCCGAAGACGTAATGGCTTCGCTCAGGAACAAGAGATTGAGCGATCAAGGTGGCGAACAGATCTGCCGGGAGAGGTTGTTTCGAGCGCGATTGAGACGTTTGCCAGCGACGATAACGCTCGATGTCCCGTGGGACATGAATCTTGACGAGCTCCCAGATCAAAGGTCGTCGAACGAGAGCCTGCACGATCAAACGATGATCGAAGCCTTGGACGACGGAGCCAAGAAGTCAGTGCAGGTCCCTGACACAGAGAGAGAGATGTTCGGGGACGACTTCGAGGCGCGGCTGATGAGTATAATCTCGGAAGCCGTACGCCATGAGGTAAATCGGGTGCTCGGTGAACGAGCTAAGCCACCCGTGGAAACGGCAGGTGCCGAGGGGTTCGGCGCCTTGAATAACCCAGGGCTAAGAAACCTGCCGACAGAGGGTGGGCGCCTAGGTGAGACGCCACAAAATAGCCAGGGCTTTAATAAACGGGAGTTCGGCGGGAAGCCACGTTGCTCCGTGTTCGGGAAAAAGATTTATTAATTTATTAATTAATTGACAAGGTGCCAGTGACACTATAGTTATTATAAATAGTAAAAAAAATTACTCTGCAATAAGCTGAGTAATAAGTCAGTGTAAAGTCTCACAGGTCAAGTGTAGCTAACCAGCCACACAGAGTTGGCCGACCATAACCTACAGCCTCCCGGCTATCGGGCAGGCATACTTACAATCATGCCTAATGAAGACGAAAATACCACCATGCACTGGCCCAAAACCTCCCTCAAAAGAGGCTCAGAGTTCAGGGACAATGATGATGGCAATGAACAGAAAAAAATTAACCTTGGACGTAGTGATAATCTCACTCAATTTATGCCTATCTCGCAGACGACAAAGGCATGTTCACCAGACAACGGATATAGTGATGTGTTCAAAGGCCCATTCTCCATATGGGTTAAACACTCTGTGCCATCCGACAAACCTTTAAACATTTACCATATTGGTAAAATTGTAATTAATAGATATAAATCAATCATTGAGATAAAAAAAGACGGCCGGTCCAAAGGCCTAATTTTATTTAAAAGTAGACAAGAAGCCAACGCATCTCTGAAGGACGAACAATTTATGGCTCATGGCTTGTGTACCTTCATACCAGAATACAAGAAAAATAGAAAGGGAGTGATAAAAGGTATTCCTACCGATTTGAAGGAAGCAGAATTGATTCAAGATATTATTTGTGAGACCAAAATTTGCCAAGTGACAAGAATCAACAAAAAATATAAAGTTCCTGACAAGGACGAAATTCAATGGATACCTACAACATCAGTCTTAGTATATTTTGAAGGGGATATTCTTCCAAAGGAAATATCTCTATACCATGTTATCACCAAAGTTTCTCCCTACGTCAAAAGAACAACTCAATGCCTCAAATGCTTCAAGTTTGCCCATATAGCAAAGTTCTGTCGAGGCAAACAACGTTGTGGCATATGTGGCGATTTACAACAGTCTGAGGATCATAAATGTGACGGCATAACGCCAAGATGCGCCAATTGTCAAGGGTTGCACAAATCAACTAGTAAAGAATGTCCTATTTATAAGAAATATGAGATAATCTACATGAAAATGGCTTATGAGAATTTATCCTACTTTGAAGCCAAAAAGCTAGTATTTAACAAGACAAGCCCAATTCTAACAAAAGAAGCTTTTCCAGAGCACAATAAAAGAAACAGACCTCTAGTCTCATATAGTGATATTATGAAAAAATCGGAATCAGTATCTGAACTGCCATTGGCAAATCTTACGTCTAGTAATCAAAGAAAACCAGCCGCTTTACAGCATCAGCAACAACAACAGACAAAACCAAGCAACCAACAGCTACACCAGCTGTTAAATCAGAGTCAACAAACTCACTTTGAACATCATCAACAACATCAACATCAAGCTTCCAACTCATCAGCCTTAGTCAAGAACACCACTTCTGCTAATTCTACCAAAGATAATACCTCAAGCAGCGGCTCTCCGCCCATAAAGGCTAACCCGGAGGAGTTGTCAAAAAATGTTTCAACTAGACAACGACACAACCAACAGCTCCATCCTGCTGTCAAGTCCTCTGAGAAGTTTGACAGTATGAAACTCATCATCAACAAAGAAAAGTCAAATATTAAAGTTTATGGTAACGCTTCTGCAAATAAGTTAAAACAAACAAATAGACATAAACCCTAAATTTATATATTCATATAATTTTAAATTTAAATTTATATATAGTCCAATCATGGCACAAAATAGAAAAAGTTTGAAAATTTTGCAGTGGAACTGCCGAAGCGTTACTAATAAACTGATTCTGCAAAATGAAGCACACAATTATGACATTATTATACTTATTGAAACTTGGTTGAATGAATCAAAATCTTTCAGGTTAAGAGGCTTCAATATTATTAGATATGATAGGCACTCTGGCGAAGGAGGTGGCCTAGCCATATGCATAAGGGATAACTTATTTTTCGAAAAGACTGGCATCAATTTCACATGCAAATCCATGGAAATTGGATCAGCTATAGTCCGGCTTGACTCCGAGAAGCCCGAAAATATACTTATAACTGCTTGCTACAGGCTTCCCACCATTGATAATAAGCCAAATAATATTTCTTCAAGTGATTGGAATAAACTGATCAATTCTATTATGAATCATAATTCTAAACATTTTATCTTGGCTGGCGATTTTAACGCCCATCATCCCTATTGGGGTAGCAAGAAATATTGTGCAAATGGCAACACTATTGCCGAAAATTTAGATTTCAATAGTATAATGCTTCTTAACAATGGTAATCCCACCCATTTCGATTTGTCATATTCGGGTTTCTCGGAGTCGAGTATCGATCTCACTTTCTGCTCATCGGATCTCTTTCCGAAATGTGATTGGTGTGTTCTAGACGATGGTTGGAAGAGCGATCATTATCCTATAGTCATTGAATTAAGTGTAAAACCTTTCTACAAACACAGAGTGAATTATCGTTATGATCTTAAAAAATTAGACTGGAACCAATTTTGCGATTGTCTAGATGAATCAAAGTCTCTCTTCAGCAGTCTCGAATTCATCAATCGCAATGTCCTTGCTCGGTACACTATTTTTATAGATTACATAAACAATGCCATTGCTGACTCCATACCAAACAGCAATAAATCTAATAATAAAAGTCAAAGTATATCGCTAAATACCGATGTTACTGGAAGGAGATCTGGTAATATCTGGTGGAACGAAAATTGTACAAGAGTTGTGCGACAAAGAAAAGCAGCTCTAAAATCAGTTAGATACAGGTATACGATTGAAAGATTCATAGAAGTAAAAAGACTTGAAGCCTTAACCACTAAAACCCTTCGCGAAGAAAAATTAAAGTCTTTTCAATCATTTTGTAACAAAGTAAATTATAGAACAAATACCTGTGAATTTTGGAAAGTCATAAAGAGATTCAATAATAGCTTTAAACAACCTGACGGTAATTCCGGTAGTATAAAAATCGAAAAAAACATGCAAGAAGCTATTACTAATCTCAGCTCTCCTAAAACAATTCACACAAACGCAATTAATAATCTTCTTCGATTATCAAATGACGCGATGATTATCAGGGATTATAATGTACTTAACGACACATTTACATTTGAAGAACTTCAGCACGCCATGGGCAGCGTTGACATGAAATCAGCTCCTGGTATTGACAAAATAAGTTACGAAATTATCGTCAACTTACCGGAATTTTTCAAAAGAATTCTTCTTGATTTATATAATGATATCTTTCACAGCCAAAAATTCCCAGCTGCGTGGAGCGAGTATTTGGTTATTTTCATTCCAAAAAACAATTCGGATAAAGTTCGCCCGATATCTTTAGCCTCATGTGTTCTCAAAATAATGGAAAAAATGGTCAAAGCACGGTTGGAATGGTGGTTGGAGAAACACGACGTCCTTGCGAAAACTCAACTTGGTTTTCGCAAGAACAAATCGTGTATCGACAATCTTAGTATTTTAACTTCTGATATACAAAAAAATTTTTACACTAAAAACTCAGTCTCAGCTCTATTTTTGGATATAAAAGATGCTTTCGACAACGTTGTCCCTGACGTGCTGATAGATGACTTAATGGAACTTGGTTTACCTAAAAGTATAATTATGTTTATCAAAAACTTAATATTTGAGAGGTATACTACCTTTTGCACACTCACAGAAATTTGTAAAAAAACTGTAAACAAGGGCCTTCCACAAGGAAGTGTACTTAGTCCGTTATTGTATGCTATTTATACTAGGAAAATTGATAAAATTTTAGATAAATCTGTGTCAAATTTACAATTCGCGGACGATCTTGTTATATATAATAAAAACAAATCTAATCATTCTGATCAAATAGATCAATTGAAATGTGAAAACGACAAACTCCTTGAACACCTAAAAAACAGAGGGCTGGACATAGCTCCTGAAAAATGCGTGCTGGTTATATTTGATAGGTCTGCCAAACGAACAAAAACCCAAAATATCTCTATTGAAATAAACAGTTGTATTGTAAAGCAGTCAGATCATGTAAAATTCTTAGGCATGATTCTTGATCGTCGTCTCACTTGGAACGAACACTCTAAAAAGCTTCTTACTTCATGTAAATCCAGATTAAAAATCATTAGTTTTCTTAGATCAACATGGTGGGGAGCTGATCCCGAATCGCTGTTGACTCTTTACAAGGCACTCATACGATCAAAAATAGAGTATGGGGGCTTCCTGATGTATCCAAATGACAGCTCGTGCTTCGACAAGTTACAGAAAATCCAAAACGCAGCTATCCGAATCGCGATGGGGTATCGCTGTAGCACTCCTATTAATGTAATGGTTGCCGAGACCAAGATTCCGTATTTGTTGTCTAGAATTAGATTTACTTGCTACAAGTATGTTCTAAAATGTCTTGCGGCGGATCGGACAAACGTCGTTGCCAATCTCGAGGACTTATTGGGTCTGAGCGAGAGTTTCATATATTCACATAATTACTCACCATCCTTACTAGTAGAATGTTTTAATAATACTTGGTTTTTGAAAGATTCCATTATTAGTTCAAACAAACACGTAAATTACTGCATAGACTTTAATAGCATACTCTTCAGGCCTAATGTTTCCCTCGATTTTGGCGGCGAGCTGTCGAACCAAACATCACCGAACTCCACATGTAGCCTCCTTCTTGATAATGTAAGCTCAACCCCCATCTTCACCGATGGCTCGAAAATTGAACTACCTGATCGTTCACTAGTGGGTTATGCATCATGGAGCCCTTCCGCGGATTTTTGTATTTCGCAAAAAATTAAGGACTCGGCATCTATATTTACGGCAGAATGCAGCGCATTGCTGTCAGTTGTAGAGAAAATTATTGACATAGGCCAAGGCGTGTACACGATTTTCTCTGACTCAGAAAGCGCTCTAAAAGCTTTATGTTCTTCATATTCTAAGTCATGTCTAATAATTAAATTAAGGCACAAGCTTGCGACAGCACATAAACTAGGCATAAGTATTAATTTAAATTGGATTCCAGCGCATAAAGGTATCCAGGGTAACGAAAATGCTGACTCTGCGGCCAAGTCAGCTGCAATGGACGGGCCATTCCCTGACAATCCGATTCCAGTTTCTGACTACTATGCAAAATTTAAAAAAGAATGCAAAAAAGAAAGTGATAACTTAGCTATTAGTCTGAGTGAGTCTAAAGGATCGTTCTATTTCAATCACTTTTACTCGGAAAAATCCGTAAAATGGTTTACTGGCATGGGCTTGTCAAGGAAGGTCATCGTCTCCATAAACAGAATCCGAAGTAATCATTCATCATTGAATAGCAGTTTGTTTCGTAAAAATATTGTATCAGAAAATATATGTAAGTGTGGTTCGACGGAAGATACTCTGTACCATATGTTTTGGGAATGCGAGTTAACAAAAGAACCGAGACAAAATCTTATAAATAACTTAAAGAAAATTCATATGTATGGCCCTAATTACTCTGTGATAGATCTACTAAAATCAAAAAACAACAATGTACTCGAATGTATTTCTGAGTTTATATTTACAGCTAAATGTGATTTCTAAATTATATTTTAAACCAAATGTCCAATAGATTTACTTATAATTTAAGTATAAAGTAAGATAATTAACACTTATTGTATTCACGACTACTTACTGTTTAAGGCAAACCTACAATTGTATTTGTACTATGGCTGTGTAAAATTTTTTAAATGCCAATAAATCTACTACTACTACTACTACAAAATAGCCAGGCGCCGGCCAAGGCTCCACGCAAAAGGATGCTTGGCCATCGGTATGCGGAGTCACGAGCTTCGTCAACGCCATGGGACGCAGGAGCGACGATGGGGCTGCCCCGTGGGACGGTACAGCGCCATGATGGCTCGAGCGACGGCGAAGATTTTGCTGGCGCGCAGGAGCACGTGAGGTGGGACGACGTGCAGCAAGATGTGAAACGCGAAGATAACAGCGTGGAGCAAAGAAGTTACGTGCGCGCGGAGCAACGGTGGAAGTATGTTCGATTGCTTCGAGAGACCGGCCTGAGATTCTCGGGCGCCAATGACGAGATGGGTGCGGAAACATTCTTGAGCCGACTCGAGAGATACCGACGCCGAGGAGGTATACCGACCGACGATCTACTTTTCGCGGTTGAGGCGGTACTCGTAGATGAGGCCGCGGTCTGGTACAAGTCGGTGGAACACAAGGTCAAGACTTGGCAGGATTTCGAGCGTCGTTTCCGGTGAAGTTTTGCGAGTCAAGCTACGACCAAAGAGCTTTTGACAGAGCTTCGTCAGCGAACGCAGGGAAAAGGAGAGCCGATTTCCACGTATCTGAATAACTTCAGGTTCTTGTGCAGTCGTTTTCGCGTCCCGTTGCCGTACGAGAACCAGCTGGCGATCGCGTTTAGAGGTATAAGGCCCGAATACCGAAATTTTATGGCGCATCGGCGAATTACGAGCTTCAGTGAGTTGGAGCAGGCCGCCAAAGAATTCGAGAGCGTGAATCGAATGAACGCGTATTGGCACGAGCCAATAGTAAGCGCGAATCAGCACTATCCAAGTGCTGCGTATAAGCCGGTGGAGCGGAGTCAATTGGCGGCAGTGCAGATAGATCAGCCGAACGACAAGAGCTCACCGAAGAAAGAAAAGGAGAAGCAGAAGCAAAAATTGCCGGTGACGCCTAAAAAAGCGTCTAAGAACTCGGTCGCAGCATTAGAGAGAGTGCGATCGAGGCCGCAAAGCAGTGGCGACGCGAGGCAAGCCGTGCGTAGCAGCCCACGATTGGAGCCGTCCGGTGGAGCGATCAAGAAAACGGGCAAGTGCTACCGGTGCGGACGAGCAGGACATTGGGCAGCAAAGTGCAATGCTGAACAGGTGACGTGCTATCGTTGTCATGAGCCTGGCCATTTGGCGCGAGATTGCAACGCGCCTCAAGCCGCACAGGCCCAGGCGGCGAGCCCGACGCGATTGTCGTGCCAAGTGTGTGGCCAACGAGGAGTATCTGTAATTAATTGTGAGAATTGCAGATACTTGTTTAAAAATTCGGAAAACGGACAGGGGGGGGGGGCGCGAGACGGGCCGACGCGCCTCTGAGTCGAGATAAAAGGCCACCACAAGAAGAGCGTGCAGACGAAGCACTGATCGAGTGGCTGTATCGTTTGGAGCAGCGAGACAAACTTCGAGTTCCTACGCTGGGTGAGGTGCTCGCGCATTGCGAGTTGCCTCGGGGTGAAATTTTCACCCCTAAGCCAGGGGAGGAGGGGGCAATTGCCAACTTTCCTCGGGACTCGGAGAGCGGTCGCCGTGGTCAACGAACTGCAGATCGGAAAGACGATATGGCGATGGTCACGCCGCCTCGAGCTACGGTCGCTGACGCGCGTTCGGGACCGATTGCATTGTCGAGACCAATAGAAAATTCACAAGATCGGCAGTGCGATCGTGACGAGCGTGAGAACGCGCTGGTCGAGCGGAGTGACCCGGACGAAATTACACTCGTGAGCTCGGAGTGTGTAGCGGCACCTCATTTTTCGACACAAGATAGAGTGTGCGAAGATGAGAGCGAGCCAGAAGAGACACACGAGATCATCACGAGAGCAGAGATTCACGAAACGAGTGAAACTAATCAAGCAGAGGATGGTAGGCAAATCATATACATCGATATTGCCGCTATGAGCCAGGAAAATCGATTTTTCGTGAATGTGCAAGTAGGAAAATTCACCTACAAAGCACTGATGGACAGTGGAGCACAGTGTTGCCTCGCGGGGCCGAAAATGATGAAAGACTTGGCCGGTAGAATTAAGCCATCGCCGACGGTGATCGGTTTTGCCAATAGCCAAGATGAGTCGTCGAGCGGATGTTTGCCTGTAATGCTGCAGGTAGATCGTGAAGCTGGTAGAGTAGTGTTCGAATGTGTAGAGATTCTTCCGGTGGAATTGGTGCTCGACGCAGACTTCGGACGTCGTTGGAAAGTAGACATCGGCATGGGCCGAGACCAGTGGCGGTCGAACGACGGGCCGTGGCATGATTTTGCGAAGCCTAGCGATACGATAATGCGTAATTACGCTATTACAGCCGAATGCGCAGGTATCACGGTGAAGCCAAGCGAGAGAGAGCTGGTACTTCAGAAGGTGATGCGCTTGATACCGGACGTATCGGGCGAGCTAGGCTACACAGACAAGATTAAGCACAAAATTGAGCTTATCGAAGGAGCGCGGCCAGTGTGTCAGAGAGCGCGTCGAATGTCCGATAAAATGGAAAAGATTGCGATCGAGCACGTAAGCAAGATGCTGCATGACGGAATAATTAAAGAAGCATGCAGCGAGTGGAATAGTGCGCCAGTGATTGTAAAAAAGTCCGATGGATCACACAGGTTCTGTGTCGATTATCGAGACTTGAATAAAGTTACAAAGAAGGACGGCTATCCATGCAAGAATATGGACGAGATTCTTGACAAGCTGCGTAAAGCAAGATACATCTCGAAAATAGACTTGAAGAGTGCATATCATCAAGTCTTGATGGAAGAAACCAGTAAAGAGTATACGGCTTTCTCGGTGCCAGGCTTAGGCCAATTTCAGTTCAAACGTTTGCCTTTTGGTTTGAAATGTGCACCTATGACCTTCCAGCGATTAATGGACAAGTTGTTCTGCTCGAAGGTGGAGAAGCACGTATTTGCTTATTTGGACGACATTATCTTGGTTACGGAGACGTTTGAGCAGCATATGATATGGCTCGAACGCGTGATACGCACGTTGATAGACGCAAAATTAGTCGTAAATCGCGACAAGTGCGAATTTTGCTGTCAGAGCGTGAAATTTTTGGGCTATGTGCTTGATAGCAGTGGACTTCGAGTCGACAGCGACCGAGTCCGCCCAATTTACGAGTACCCAGCGCCAAGGAACGTAAAGCAGGTGCGCAGACTATTGGGTATGGTCGGCTGGTACTCGCGATTCATAAAGAACGAAGCCGAAATAAAAGTGCCGCTTGCGAAGCTTTTGCGCAAAGATGTGACTTTTGTGTGGGGCGCCGAGCAAGAGCAAGCTTTCGAGACGTTGAAGCGTTGTTTGTCGGAAGCTCCAGTGCTAGTGAGACCGGACTTCTCGAAGGAGTTCTCGATTCAAACGGATGCGTCGGATTATGCAGTCGGCGTGGTGTTGACGCAGGAATACGAAGACGGAGAACACCCTGTATACTATGTAAGTCGAGTGTTGTCGCGAGCAGAGCAGCGCTATACAACGACAGAGAAGGAGTGTCTGGCCGTCATATGGGCGATCGAAAAATTTCGACCATATGTAGAAGGCAGCCGTTTCAAAGTAGTGACGGATCACAGAGCTTTGACTTGGCTGCGAAATTTTAAAGATCCACAAGGAAGAGTAGCTCGGTGGGCCTTTAAATTAATGGAGTACGATTTCGAAATTGTGTATCGAAAAGGTTCAGTACACTACGTGCCTGATGCGTTGTCACGAGCGTTTGATAAAGAAGTGTACGCATTTGAGAAAATCGAGGACGAGTGGTACTTAAAAAAACGAGTGGACGTACAGCGAGAACCATCGAAGTTCAGAGATTGGACGATCGAGGACGGTATGCTGTACAAGAGAGGTAGAAGTGCTCTGTTGGACCCGGTAACGAACGCAGAGAACGGGTGGCGTTTGGTGGTCCCAGCAGAGAGAAGACAGCGCGTATTATCCGACGCACACAGCCTTACGTCGTCAGGGCACCTGGGTGCGAGAAAAACGTACGACAGAGCAGCGTGCGAGTACTGGTGGCCAGGGATGTGGTACGATGTAGAGAAATTTTGTAGTGCTTGCGAGGTGTGCCAGCGACACAAAGTGCCACAGACCGAGCCGACAGGGCTTATGACGAGGAGGGTCGTAGACCGACCCTGGGTTGTAGTAGCGGCGGATATGATGGAGTTTCCGCGAAGCAAGAATCAAAATAAGTACTTGCTGGTTTTTCAAGACTTATTCACGCGATGGATTGAAGTAGTTCCGCTAAGGAAAGCAACAGGAGCGAATGTGCTGAGAGCGTTCGAGGAACTAGTGTTGTTTCGTTGGGAAACGCCGGAATTTTTTCTCACCGATAATGGAAGAGAATTTGATAATGGATTGCTAAATGAGACGTTGGAGGAGTACGGTGTGAAGCATTTATTCACGCCCCCCTATCATGCGCAAGCGAATCCCGTCGAGCGGAGCAACAGAACGCTGAAAACGATGATTGCTTCGTTCGTTAATGATAAACACGACGAGTGGGATCGTTATTTGCCGCAGTTTCGGTATGCGGTGAATACAGCGGTGCAATCGACATTACAAGTCTCGTCGGCTTTCTTGAATATGGGCAGACAGCCGAAGCAAGCGAAGAGCTTGCGCAGAGAAGTCGAGAAATGGTGCACGACGGAATTTATGGAGCCAAGCGCGTGGGCGGAAAGGATGGCAAAACTTGACGAGCTACGAGAGATTGTGATAGAGTATGTCGGTGCAGCGTACGAAAAACAGAGTAAATATCACAATCGAGGTAGGAAAGAAGCCACGTTTAATATAGGTGATGTAGTTTTGCGTCGTACACACAATTTATCGAAAGGCATAGATAAGTTTAATGCGAAATTAGGTGACAAGTACAGCGGTCCGTATGAGGTGATAGGAAAGAAGGGAGTAAACGTGTATGTATTGCGAGACATGGTGAAAAAGAGCAGGAAAAAGCCGGAGGTACACGTTTCTCATTTAAAACGATTTGTCCAACTAAGGCTGGCCAATCGGCAGCCTGCATGAGCGTCTATAGTCTGTGCTGTCGTAGATGCATGCTAAGCGGCTGGACAAAAATATATCATATTTTGTTTTTTTTTTTGTTTTTGTTCTTTGAAAAAAAAATAGGAACCTTTGTTTAATATGGAAAGCAGCAACGTTAATGAGGGCCAGAAGAGGTCGTACGCAGCAGTCGTCGTTGGTGGTGGAGAAGAGAGGACCCCATCGGTGTCCTTGACGGCGAGTGGTGAGGACGAGGCGGCGCCGAGCTCGGTAAAAGTTTACGCCAGCGAGGAGGCAAGGGCCAGCCGCGATGCAGAGGCCGATCTGGAGAGTTATCTCTCCAGAGAAGAGCTTGGCGCCTCAGCGTTGTCACGGCGCGAGCCAGAGGGGATGCAGGTGGTGGAGGTCTCTGGCGTATCGTCTCCGACCCTCCGGAATGTCCAAGTGGAGGAGGGGGAGATCGCGGAGGATTGGGAGGCGAGCGTCGATCCGGTGGACTTTCATTACCATCGACCGGCGTGGCAGCGATCGGGCTCTGAGAAGAGGCGCGCTCGCAAGCAACGGTGACGTCGAAACGGGCCAGGCCAGCGCCAGCGCACGCCGTCGCCAGGAGAAGGACGTCGTCCAGATCCCGACCACAACACTGTCACTGAGGAGGAGCGGCGCGAGATGTTGGAGGCGTTGGTGACTGCGCGGGCCCAGGTGGAGGAGTGGGACGGCGAAATCGCCACGGAGGTCTTTGCGGGCTCGCAACAGGAGGAGGAGCTATTGCTGACAGACCCTCCGGTGGCTATGCTCTGTTGACCTCGTGTGGAGGAGGCGGAGGTTAGCGTTGAGCCGCCAACTGCGCCGTTGGTGTGGCGTGAGGCGGCGACGCTGCCGCCGGAGCCTGTAAGCATGATTAGCTACGTGATGGACCCGCAAGGACTGATGTTTCAGCCTATGCAACAACAACTGCAGCCGTGGGGTTTCATTCATCAACACCAGCAGCCGTACCCGCTCCAGCAGCGTCACCAGGAGTTGCGTCAACCTCATCACCTCTGGCAGTCGTGCCAGCTTCAACAACAACCACTGCAACAACACCTGCAGCTGGCTCAACCTTCACAAGTGCATCAACATCAGCAGTCGGCCCTGTTTCAACAGCAGCAACATCATCAGCAGGAGGCCATGGTGGTGGACAGGAGCCACAGAGCGGGTCGGCTCATAAGTCCGGTGTTCTGGCCTAGCCCGACATCGGAGGATGCGGATGTACCGTCCAGGTCTGTCCGAGGTGAAAACTTTGGCGGCCTGGAGCCGGTGGCATTCGTGTCGGGGCTTGATCCGCCGAGGGGCGCCTGTTTCAACTGCCATGAGTCGGGACATGGTCGGCAGGATTGCCGAAGACGCCCAATGCGGGTATTTTGCACCAATTGTGGCCGAGGTAGAGTAAAGGTCCACGCGTGTCCGCGTTGCGGCAAGGCATGGAGGAAGAGTCAGAGGAACCGGCATACCAAGAAGAAGAGCCAGAAGGCACGACTGCACAGTGTGGTGCAGAAGATTCAGCGTCGCTAAACGGCGAGCAAGAGGCCGTAGGTTCAAGTTTATTTTGTTTTATTTTTTTTTAGTAGTAGTTAGAAAAAAATATCATCAGCATTTCATTGAATGAATGAGAGTGAATGTGATTATTTGATTTTTGATGGTCGACGGCCGATCTCGTGGTGGCACGTCAGGCTGTTGAGTGGATAAACTTATTCGTACAGGTACGAATAGTTTAGGGGGGGGCTTTGTGATGCAGGAAGTGCATCAGATGCTCGGTTGCCCGGCGAGCCTCTGCGNACTTATATCTCCGTCAATTTTCAAGATATTGTTAGGAAAAATAGAAAGTCAGTATGAATCTGTGATGCAGTAAATGCATCAGATGCTCAGTTGCCCGGCGAGCCCATGCGTAGTCGTTGTCGTCGGCCAATAGTAATAATTTGAATATAGTAAATCATTTGATAGCGGTATTTATATTTTCATGTGAGCAACGATCAAAAGAGAAAGGACGTTTGGCAGCTTGTCAACACGGTGTATGAGTCACGACAAGTCAGTTGCCTACGAACTGGCAAGATCGTGCGATCGACTTTCGAGTGTAACTTTGAGTAAGTGTGTGTGCGATACGCATTGTGTGTGAGTGCGACATCCAGGGTGACCCTCTGGATGCCTAAGTCGACTCTTGGTCGAGCTCCACGGGTGTAATCACCCAAAGGCCTCTTCGTGAGGAGTGTGGTCAGCTCGACGAGAGCTCGAGTGCGCGGAGAGTGTGTGCTGCGGGCCAGTCATCGTCATCGTGAGGAGGGGACGACGAGACATCCAGGCTCACCAGCTTTCTACTTGTGTTGCAGGAGGGAATTCAGCTGGAGGACCGGCAAGCCCCGATAATAGATCGCGACGGTGGTGAGTCGGGCAACGAGTCTTCTGTTTTGGTGTTTTTCCCCTCGTCTAGGCCTCGCGCTTGACGCGTCACCGTGCAAGAGCGCCAGCGACGACCTCCTCGGGCCAACTCGGCCATGTATAGCTACCGCGAGTAATAAATCGCATTATCAATTGAATTAGTGGTTATTATATTCATTGTATGATTGAGCCCTAGCCCCGTGTTGTTATTTTATCTAGGTGTCAATAGGAGAGCTCACGACGGACGGACCGACGACAAAAGGGACCAGCGTGGCCGACAAGGGCCGTGAGTTCAGGCAGTAAGACTAAGGTCACAAATCTTTTCAGCTGAGTTTTGTCTGATTTCATCAAGTAGTGAGTAAGATATGAGAGGTCAAGCGCCTTTATTTTGAGGTTATGAAACAAGATATTCACTCATATCTCGGTCAATTCGTCATGATATCGAGCTGTTTGTGGAAAATATAGAAAGTACGCATCAATACGAATCTTTTAAGCTTAATTCCATCCGATTTGGTCAAGAAGTTAGCGAGATATTGCAAATAATGTACATTAGACTGTCCGTTATTTCCCGAATTGCTCCAATACTCGCACTCACCCCTTGAAAGTTCATCATTTGGCTCACAATGAAAGAAAATCACTGTCCGACCGCCAATAATTAACTCTAGTTAGTGCCACACTTGTCAGCGTTTTTCCCATTTAAATAACATGGGGAAATTCGACAAAAATGTAAATTGATGTTTTAAACCACTTTAAATCGCTAAACTTTCGGATTAGTGACGGTTTTCACTTCCTGGTACACCCATAATGAGTAACCAATACTTACGGGAACCCTCCGAAAAGAATTTCGGATTTTGCACACACGATATACTCAAAAAATGAAGAAAATAGCATGTTAGCGTGATTTTTCGATATGTTACATCAAAAATAAGCATGGACGATCATCTTAAATATATTCACGTCAAAGTTGAGATCAAGACCTTTAATTTGAGAGTATTAAAACCTATCTACATTCATTAGAACCAAAGTTACAGGCGTTTGAAGTTTCATTAAAAAATCAGGTATCGAATCTCGTCCGGCCGCCCAAACGCGCGACTCGCGGCTCGCTGTAATTGCAACTGGTACAAATGACAATGTAATTAAACTAGAAAAATAATTAAAAATATGGTTTTTATGCGTTTTTTTTTCAGCTTTCACGTGGTGTAGTCGGATTTTTCGATAATTTTCATTTTCGTACGGAAAAATGGACTTGAACATTTATTTCCTATTTTTCTAGTGAACGAGTAACTTATCGAAAAAATTGACTGCACCACGTGAAAGCTGAAAAAAAAACGCATGAAAACCATATTTTTAATTATTTTTCTAGTTTAATTACATTGTCATTTGTACCAGTTGCAATTACAGCGAGCCGCGAGTCGCGCGTTCTGGCGGCCGGACGAGATTCGATACCTGATTTTTTAATGAAACTTCAAACGCCTGTAACTTTGGTTCTAATGAACGTAGATAGGTTTTATCACCCTCAAATCAAAGGTCTTGATCTTAACTTTGACGTGAATATATTTAAGATGATCGTTAATGCTTATTTTTGCTGTAAAATATCGAAAAATCACGCTAACATGCTGTTTTGAAGCATTTTTTGAGTATATCGTGTGTGCAAAATCCAAAATTTTTTTCGGAGGGTTCCCGTAAGTATTGGTTACTCATTATGGGTGTACCAGGAAGTGAAAACCGTCGCTGATCCCAAGGTTTAGCGATTTTAAGTGGTTTAAAACTTCAATTTACATTTTTTTAAATTTCCCCATGTTATTTAAATGGGAAAAAAGCTGACGCGTGTGGCACTATCTAGAGTTAATTAATCACGGTCGGACAATGATTTTCTTTCATTGTGAGCCAAATGATGAACTTTCAAGGGGTTAGAGCGAGGATTGGAGCAATTCGGGAAATAACGGACAGTCTAATATACATAATATAAAACAATCAATTTTTGCTAAGTAGTCATGCTCAAAACACGACATATAATACAATGGTCATCAGTACAATGTTAACTGAAACACGACACATATATAATATAAAACTATCAATTTTTGCTAAGTAGTGGTACTCAAAACACGACATATACAAAACACGACACATAAAATATTATAAAAAAAAATAACCCGTTAATAACCCAAAAAATATATATATAACATTTGCAAACACGAATATTGATGCAAAACTCAACATTGCATAAAAATTCATTTTTTGCATATTAGGATGCACGGATGTTGCTAAAAAATTATACAGCACTTCATCAGCACCCAAACAATGCTATGTAAAAATTTCAGATCGATTGGTTTATCCCTGCATGAGTTATCGCAGTTAGAGTAAAACATCGAAAATTAGCAATATCGAATATAAACGACTTTCTTTGCTCAGCATCAAATATTTATAGGTTTATGGGTTGATGAAGAGAATCCGGTAATGAATACTTTTTTACCTGCAGTAATTAATCAAATGAATAACTTATCATCAGTTTGAGTAGATTGGATACTGAATGAAAAGAAAATAAATTCAAAAATTTTTCCAGTTGGCTGTTTCGTAGATTCACCCTGTAAATGCAGTATGCTAAATATGAAGCAGTATAACGGATCATACGGATGTACGTTTTATTACCATCCAACGGAAAATGTTGATGGGGTCAGAAAATACCCTATTCAAGGTAAACATTATCCTTTACGATCTCACGAAAACATTATAAATGATATGCAAGCTACTGTGAAGAAAAATGAGAAAACTGGAAGTACAGAAATAGTAGAGGTAAAAGGAGTGAAAGGACCATCATGTTTAATGAATTTAAAATATTTTAATTTGGCCAATGGGATCACTCCTGAAAGTATGCACAGTATTTTTTTGGGAGTTATTAAGCAATACACGGAAATTATTCTTTCATCGAGTGGTAAAGATTACCATGTTGGAAGTCCAAGCAAATTGCAATTAATAAATGAGAGATTACTATCTATTCGGCCTCCAAAGTGTATAAGTAGAACACCTTGCTCGTTAAAGGTGCGCAGTCTATGGAAGGCGTCAGAGTGGCGTTCTTGGTTACTATATTGTTGTTTGATTTCCTTAAATGGAGTACTACAAGATAAATATTTACTACATTTATCGAAATGAGTTTGTGGAATAGAAATTTTATTACGAAGTTCTATTTCTCAAAAAGACTTAGAGCGTTCTAACCGATTTTCGATTGAATTCGTTTCGGACATAGAAGAAAATTTCGGTCCTAAACATATGACTTATAATGTACATTTATTATTACATATTACAAAAAACGTTCAAAATTTAGGCCCTCTGTACGTTCATGACGCTTTTTCTTTTGAGAATCAAAATCGTTTGATATTGAATTTGAAAAAATGTTGTTTATTGAAAATTTTGAAAATTCTGTCAAAGAGCACGTTATTGTCGGCTCGTCTATTTGTATTGGCATAGGAAAAAAATATATTTTCAACTTGCAAGAAAAAAATGCTTGTTGGGAAAATGATGAAAATTGTAAAAACTATGAAAAACTAATCCACAAAAAACGTAGGTACACAACGATGAAGTATTGTGAGAAATTGAAAATTAATGTACGATTATTGAACTAAACAATGGAATGAAAGGAATTATAACAAATATTTGTACATTCGGCGATTATGAAGCGGGAATCATCTTGTTTTATCACCCAATATATATAAAAAGTAATTGATATACGCCAACGGCACGAGACTCCTGCGTGCGTATCCCCACTCCGCCACTTAGCCGCTGCCGGCTCGCGCGCCGACCGGCCAGTGGTATAAAAGACAGCGCCGATTCGATTCGGCTCGCAGTTCCACTCCTGGACTTTCCGAAGTCGGATCTCGCTCGCCCACGAGAGCTTGGCCTAGGAAACGTTAATAAACCCGAGTTGTACAAAAATACTCGATCTTATTATTTCTCGCTCCTCTCCAAGCCTCTTTCCCACTTCTTGCGCTGAGAAGCTTCACTAGCGACCGCTAGGTGGCGCAGCGCCGGTACCCACAAGCTACTTATCCCCGCCAGGGCTTAAGTACCGGCCACTTCGAGCCTCGATCTTTCAAATTCAGCGAGTGCAGCCTGGACCTTCCGGCCGCAACTGGCCAGCAAGGCCAAGTCAGATTCATCGCAGATTCATCACCGCAGCCAAGACTACGAGCTCGACGGGATTTCCAACCTTCTGTTGCAGAGTTGACTCCGGAACAACATCGGATCTCGGTTACAACTCGATCCACATCACTCACCAACTAAACAATTTGGAACTTGTACACGCCAACTCGGCCCCGGTCCTTTTCAGGACCACCTCACGTAGGATTTCGAAAGACCTCGAACTTTTGCTAACCGACTTGTCAATTGCAGAGTGCGAACTCTGCAATTCTTTTCGGTTTCCAGCCTTCTCAGGGCTACTGTTCGAAAGCAAACGAACTTTTGTAAAAGTTCGATTCAAACCGTCTTAGCAGTGGCAGAGTGTAAACTCTTAAACTCCTTTCGGTTTCAGGCTCTTTCAGTGCTACTATTCGAAAGGTCATCGGACATTAATAAAATTCGACGTTCTCACTTAACATAATATTCCGAACATGCCAGAAGTATCACATATGCGAGAATGTCATATCGATTACGATACTGTATATTCCTGTAAACCTACAAATCTGAAGAATCAATGCATTTTGGTAAAAATAAAATCAAGACTTGCTTGAATTAAAAGCATTTTCCAGTGCTTTTTCACGTGCCTGTGCCTCTTAACGCCTGATCAAACGTAAGTTTTTCCAATTTGAAAAAAAAGCTATCCACCTTTCTTTGTATCTAATGCGATACATACATTGATTTCTGCATGAGATTGCTAGGTCTTTGAAGTTGCAGTGCATTGATTACTTTTTAAATCACGTTGCAAATTCGGATACATATATCTCTGTGTTCCAACACTTCTGCCTTTTCTCGCAAGCATTAATAATTAATCAGAAAATTCAAACTCGCATATATTCCAACTTTTACACATGAAATGGAAACGATCGTTAGGCAGTGGCTTGGTAAGAAAGTCTGCTTTTCGAATTTCAGATTTTACATACTTAACCGTGATTTCTCCGTTTTCATTTTTCTTGCAATGAAAATGGTACCTAACATCTATGTGTTTTTTTCTTTTATGTGATTCTGCATTTTTTTAGAATTTAATTGCACTCTGATTACACAGGCACACAAAAAAAAAATGCTCAGTCCCAGAGACCGGACCCAGTAGACTTTATGTTTTTGGGGTCGCTGAATCCGAATCCGTCGTCGGTTTTTCGCCATCAGATCGATTTAAGGTCATTTGAAGGTCATTCAAAGGTAAAATCATGTAAAATAGGTTTTAAAATCTGAAACTATTCCTACATAGGTTTTTGAGGATGCTGAATTCAAATCTGAAGTCAGATGACCTCTACGACCTTACCTTCAAGGTCATTTGAAGGTCAAACTTAGAAAATGCGATATAAAAATCCGAAAAATATATTTTTTTATGTTTTGAGAGTCGCTGAATTCAAATTCAAGGTCATTTTGACTCAATGTTAACATCTAAAGGTCATTTAGAGATCATTCGAAGGTCAAATCATAAAAAACAGGTTAAAAAATTGGAAAAAAACTCCTATATGGGTTTTTGAGGATGCTGAATTCAAATCTAAAGTCAGATGACCTCTCAGACCTCACCTTCGAGGTCATTTGAAGGTCAAATATAATGAATTCGATATAAAAGTCCGAAAAACATATTTTTTATGTTTCAAGGGTCGGTGAATTTGAATCAAAGTTCATTACCACTATACTGACTAATTTTAAGCTTATTTCAAGATTAAATCTAGTGAAAACGACAAAGTATCGAAAAAAGATTGTGTATAGGTTTTTTGAGCTAAGTAATTCAGCTTTTTGATTGAGTAACCAGTAAAAAGTTAAGATCAATGTCATTTCAAGGTTAAATTAATGAAAAGAGGGCAAAACTTGATGAAATATTGTTAATTTCGTATGCCTTTTTACTTTTTTCATTTGTAACGCCCCTTTTTTTCTTCAAACGATCGGCGTAAAGGTTGCCGTTTGCGTTTAGTTCCTCTACGTTGGCTCCCTCTCTTCAACATCCAGCAGTAATCAGCCATCATTGCCACATCCCATCTACCTTGATATCGCTGCTCCATATGTTTGATGTCATGATGGAATCGTTCTCCCTGCTCGTTGCTAAAATCACCACAGTTTTTCGGGAACTCATCTGAATGGTTATGCAAGAAATGCAGTTTGTAAGACATATTATATTCCATTTCACCGAAATTGTTTATCATTGTTGATATTAAAACTTTGTAATCATCGCTTCTGCGATTACCTAGAAAATTTTCCACAACATTTTTGAAGCTATGCCATGCAGCTTTCTGAACCTCAGTCATCTTAGTTGGAAAATTGTCATCTTTCAGCATTTTTCTTATTTCTGGTCCATCGAATATTCCTTCTTTTAATTTGGCATCAGATTTAAAGGAAAATTTAGATTCTAAATATTTGTAACGATTCATCACTCTCACTCAAAGCTTTTACAAATTGTTTCATAATGTCCAATTTAATATGTAAAGGAGGTAGTAAAACTTTTCTAGGGTCTACTAACGAACTGTTAATAACATTATGATGTCCAGATTCTAAAGAATTTCTCTCAGTCCACTTGTGGTCGGTGTAATGGTTTTTACGATCTCTGCTGTCCCACAAGCACTTGAAACATGGGTACTTTGTAAATCCAGATTGCTGTCCCATCAGCATACCAAAAACTTTCAAGCCCTTATTGCAATAATGTTGAAGGTCTAATGACAGAAATTAAATGTAATAATTATAAAACCGACGAATGGAGACTTTTTATTGATTCTTCAAAAAGGAGCTTAAAAGCTGTATTGTTGCATAATACTAATAAGTTTGCGTCTATTCCTATTGCTCACAGTACAACTATGAAAGAAACATATGGAAGTATGAAGATACTATTAGAGAGCATCAACTACCAAGAAAATAAATGGCTAATATGTGGGGACTTGAAAGTTTTAGGTATGCTGATGGGACAGCAATCTGGATTTACAAAGTACCCATGTTTCAAGTGCTTGTGGGACAGCAGAGATCGTAAAAA
Source organism: Trichogramma pretiosum (assembly GCF_000599845.2). Lineage (NCBI taxonomy): Eukaryota > Metazoa > Arthropoda > Insecta > Hymenoptera > Trichogrammatidae > Trichogramma > Trichogramma pretiosum. The sequence continues at coordinate 28,801 of NW_019641623.1, forward strand.
CCATTACACCGACCACAAGTGGACTGAGAGAAATTCTTTAGAAGCTGGACATCATAATGTTATTAACAGTCCATTAGTAGACCCTAAAAAAGTTTTACTACCTCCTTTACATATTAAATTGGGCATTATGAAACAATTTGTAAAAGCTTTGAGCGAGAGCGATGAATGTTACAAATATTTAGAATCTAAATTTTCCTATAAATCTGATGCCAAATTAAAAGAAGGAATATTCGATGGACCAGAAATAAGAAAAATGCTGAAAGATGACAATTTTCCAACTAAGATGACTGAGGTTCAGAAAGCTGCATGGCATAGCTTCAAAAATGTTGTGGAAAATTTTCTAGGTAATCGCAGAAGCGATGATTACAAAGTTTTAATATCAACAATGATAAACAATTTCGGTGAAATGAAATGTAATATGTCTTACAAACTGCATTTCTTGCATAACCATTCAGATGAGTTCCCGAAAAACTGCGGTGATTTTAGCGACGAACAAGGAGAACGATTCCATCAAGATATTAAACATATGGAGCAGCGATATCAAGGTAGATGGGATGTTGCAATGATGGCTGATTACTGCTGGATGTTGAAGAGAGAGAGCCAACGTAGAGGAACTAAACGCAAACGGCAACCTTTACGCCGATCGTTTGAAGAAAAAAAGGTGCGTTATAAAAGAAAAAGGTAAACAGGCATGCAAAATTAACAATATTTTATCAAGTTTTGCCCTCTTTTCATTAATTCAATCTTGAAATAAGCTTAAAATTAGTCAGTATAGTGGAAATGAACTTTGATTCAAATTCACCGACCCTTGAAACATAAAAAATATGTTTTTCGGACTTTTATATCGAATTTATTATGTTTGACCTTCAAATGACCTCGAAGGTGAGGTCTGAGAGGTCATCTGACTTTAGATTTGAATTCAGCATCCTCAAAAACCCATATAGGAGTTTTTTTCCAATTTTTTAACCTGTTTTTTATGATTTGACCTTCAAATGACCTCTAAATGACCTTTAGATGTCAACATTGAGTCAAAATGACCTTGAATTTGAATTCAGCGACTCTCAAAACATAAAAAAATATATTTTTCGGATTTTTATATCGCATTTTCTAAGTTTGACCTTCAAATGACCTTGAAGGTAAGGTCGTAGAGGTCATCTGACTTCAGATTTGAATTCAGCATCCTCAAAAACCTATGTAGGAATAGTTTCAGATTTTAAAACCTATTTTACATGATTTGACCTTTGAATGACCTTCAAATGACCTTAAATCGATCTGATGGCGAACAACCGACGACGGATTCGGATTCAGCGACCCCAAAAACATAAAGTCTACTGGGTCCGGTTTCTGGGACTGAGCATTTTTTTTTTGTGTGCCTGTGTTATCCATCAATAAAGGAATCGACGAATTACATGAATTTATGATATCGAATAAAAGTCTTCTCAACCAGATTTTGCAGCCGTGGCTGCGGCTATATACTCAGCTTCTGTCGAGCTTAATGTGACTAATTTTGGTCACAGAGATGACCAAGTAACAGTTTCATGACATAGAGTAAATACGCAACCCGACACTGATCGTATCATTCCGACGTCGTTTGCATAATCGTCGTCAGAATACCCGATTGAACCTGTTGCCATATTTTGTCCGATATATTTAATGCCATATTCGACAGTTCCAACGAGATAAGCCAGCTTGTTCTTTACAGCACTTCAATGTTGCATGTGATGCTTGTTCAAAAATTTATTGACGTTACTTGTAGCCAACGCTACATCTGGACGCGAAATAATTACTAGATAAGTCAGCGACTTGACTAGTTCGCGGTATCGGACATTGTCTCAGTGCTGCGCACCAACTTCCAATGGGTTGGTTACTTGTTTCCTTCTTGGCTGAGTGACAGGAAGGACAGTCGTTCTGCCGTACTCCTTGTACAGGAGCTTCCGTGGTTATTGGGCTCAGAGTCTCTCAGGCCAATAATTTAATATTCAATAATATCGGAAAAAAGGAAAAAGAAACAAATAATTTTAAATATACTCACTTTATTTTCTCGTATAAACTAATTTCCTTTATTTTGTGGTATGTGCGATTTTCTTATTAGCTGGTTCAAGCTTATTATAAAATTTAGAAGAAGACCTCCATTCGTGAACTATTATAACAATGTTAACAAAAACGTTATTTGATAATCTGTTGCAAAGGTGCAAAAACTTTATTTAATCGCGAGTCAAGGTGTCGTCGATCGTCGCGTCTGCCGTTGACCGGGTATTCGGGTACTCTCTGAGGCCGTGTATAATGTTTATTTAATACGAATAAACCTGGTAGTTGTTATTGTTAATATGGAGTGTTTGATTCCTGACGAATGTGTGAGTGTAAAGAGCTTCCCTCCCCGTATTGCATGAATCTTACAGGTAGACCCCGGACGTGCAGAACGGATCCACAAACGCAAAGGACACACGTAACCGACGAGGTGCATCGGGGTAAGATACGAGGTTACAAACGATCGTACCAACAACGACGATTTCGTACTCGTGATCGTCACCCAACGAGACTGTGCTGCCATCCTTTCATGGACGATGTCCAGCAAACCACTCACGTCGCGATGTCATGTGCTCTGATGCGCCACTATCGGTCAGCCAGTTATCTTTGATTTCGGCAGCCAGAATCTGCTTTGTCTCGTTGGACATTTGAGTACTTGATGATCCACGGTTTTCGTTAATTAAGACAACCAAAGTGACATTGCCTTCGTCGTTGCTCGTGACACTTTTGCTGGAATCTTTCTGTATTCCTGCCATAATGGCCTTTTTTGTTGCACGAAAAACACTTCAAGTTCTTGAGCGATGTGCGTAGCGAACGAGTCCGTCAAACTCATGCGATACTCGTGGAATCTTTGAGTGAGCAGGAGTTTGGGGGTCGACGAGCATTGTGCATGTTGTAACCGTTCGCCCTCGGGACGCGAGCAAATGGTTCAGCGAGATCTTTATGTTCTGTAAAAGAAGGAGAAAAGTCTGGGTGTCGAAAGAATCCACTCGATCATGTATAACAGTAACAATAACAATGAGGCTGAATTTATTGTAGGAAAGGGCGCCAGTCACGAATGTGACGCCTGAATATATTGTACATTAAATGAATCGACGAATTACAAGTAAAGGGTTTCGAACACGCGTTTGACATAGAATATCCTTTCGTTACAATACGCACACAAGATTAGGCCACCGCGGCTAGACACGGCAGAAACGGCGGTCGTGAGTTTAGGCTAAGCGGGGACGACGTCGAGAGAGATCGAGCTTACACAATAACGAAATATATGGCGCATGCACGCGAGAGAGATGTAGGCGACTTACATTTGCTGACGCTGATTGTTGGGCAGGTAATGCAGGCCAAATTGACTGCAGAAGAAGCGAGAGCAGACGAGAGGAAAGCCAGGCGACACAGATCCACAACAGGTAGCTCGTACGCACACACGCAACCGAACTCGACGCAGAACCACAGTAGAAGCGTCGCTGAGCATGGACCAGCACAGAGTGCTCGCACAGTCTCTCACACGTTGGCCCGTCAGTAAATCAAGCTTCCCTTCTGTGACAGCTTTTCGTCTGCTCTCCTGAGCAGGCGCGCGGATCTTACACACGGGTCGCGTCTCTCGCTACGGATTCGGCGCTCTTGTAAACGGCGCCGACCCAAGCTTCATATCAGGCTCGCAATACTCGAATTTCTGTCTCTCGACACGGGTCTAGGATAAGGGTAAAAGGAAGGAGTACCGCCGGACCCTGTACTGGCTGTCTACTTCCTTACAATGTGTCGCCTTTAGCTTCGTCCACATATCTTTTGATGTTTCACAGATCAAAATATGTCTCACTTGCTCTGGCTCCATCTCTGAGGATATCAAAAACTTGGCCTTTGTATCGTCTTCAAGCCAACTTTTTAGCTCGACTCCAGCTTGGGCGGGTCTCACCTTCATACCACCGACAATATCCTCTATGCCTTGAGCAATGAACATATTTTCAAGCTGCAATTCCCACATTTGGAAATTGGTTGCGTTCAGCTTCTCGATATGCCGAGTTGAAATTTCTCTCGCCATCTTGACTACTGTTAACCTACGATCGCAACACAGTAACGAAGTTTCACTACACTATCTTTTTCTCGTTCATCAAACAATCTTTCACTTTTCACGCGTATCTGGGACCATAATCTGATAACACAGTTAGTTGAAAAGTAAATGTTTATTGAAAAAAAATCAGATTAGATACAAAAGTAGGTATAATGATAGGTGCACAGTAGGGTGGAGCGAAATGATCGAAAATTTTTAAATCGCTTTCTAATACCGTTCAAAGTTAATCTTTTGCACAAATAAAACAACAAACGTTGAGTAGATGTTAACGAATGATTTTTTCTACTGCAACTTGATCGTCAAACCCAGTTTTTTTGTCTGTCTTCGTCTTCTTGATTCAAAATCGAACTTTAAGTTAAATAAACGAAATAAAAGATAGCGGGCACTCATAAATTTATTCTACCTTTTACAAAATATATGGGTCAAAATAATACTTTTTAAATTTTCGTCCGCACATATGTCACCGAACTTGACGCGTTTTTGGTATGTTATAGTACATGATAAAAATGTGCCAAAACCAAAATTTTGGACCCCCTCCCCCCTCCTTCTTCCCTCTTCCCCTATAAACGTCGAATTTCTATCTATATTTTTTCTGAAGGCTTTGTTATATCTCAAGGATATAACGTAACGTATGCATCAATAAGCTCAAACTGCAAGCACAAGGCTAGCCAAGAAAGTATAATACTGCGCGAAGCACACTATACACAGTATAGGCTGCCCGTGAAGTATATATATGGGTAGATGACAAAAAATTGGCACTATTTTCGGTTAGTTCTTAGCTCATACCGAAAATTTTTTAATTAAATTCTACATAGGTGTTAATCACAGCTTTTGAGGTAAGAAATTGGAAACCACGTGCAAAAAAATCAAAATATGAAATTGGAAGGAACCATAGTCATTTGAGTAAAAATCATATATCACGGTACTCACCGATTTTTTTATCAATTCTAATAATTGGTAATAAATTAAATAATTTAATTTTTCACAATATTAATCTTTTATTTACAAAAATAAAATTTATTTAATTCATTAATAATTCACACCTTTAACAATAAAATAAAAATATGGTTTTTTCATTTATTACATAATAATTTAAAGAGTGACGCGCTTTCGCGTACAAATCTTCGTGGATAGTTTGTAGTTTATAGTTTATAACTTATAGTTAACTTTTTGGCTCTCGAGCTTTTTCGACAATTACTCGTTGAAGATGTGCACTCCTCCACCACTTGAAGAACATTTTCAAGAGTACATGACTTAGGATTAGTTATTTTCGAATTGAAATTAATTTTTTTATCTAGAACCTCGATTGATTTTATTTTTGGTTTACTGGGATTTTTTTCAGGAAATTTATTTTTATAATCTAACGATCCCAGTGAAAAGTGAATACAGCCATTTTTATGACTGCACTCAAAATAACTTAAAAAATTGATCTTTAAAATATTCAAATTCTTATTTGACCAAGTATACTGATGAACTTTCATAGTTCCTGAAAAAGTCGGTAAATCTTGGGGCAGAATTTTTTCCAGAGTCTCAATACTTTCTTTAGATACTTAAAAAATATCTATTGTCTTTGACGCTTGTTTTAAATAATCAAATAATGTTTGAAAATTATCTAAATCTTTTCCATATAAAACAGCGTTATCTGCTAATCTTTTTAGCGATCCTCCAATGCCGTCGGCGGCACTTTTACCGTGTCCCGACTCAGAAAAATTATACGTAATATTTTTGATGGAAGGAAATATTGTAGGCACATGCTGCGTAATTAAATAAAACATATTTTTATTACGGTATTGTGTTGTTGGCCCGTCACTCATGAAATGAATATTTTTCACCGATGCTAAAATTGTCGTTGAATAGAACTCAATTATATTTTCCAAATGAGCCATTATTGCTGTAGCATTGTGTTTTAAGCTTTCAGATAAAGACACAAAACCTTGCGAACGTTTTTTTGTGTGTATTACACCAGTTAGCAGTGTAACTTGCGTTTGGCTTGCCCCAAAATGAACCGCTTGGACTTCGGTTGAATATTGTAACGATGTTACGGGCGACGAGCGCGAGCCGTTACTTAAGAATGCCGTGTGTATGCGTGTGACGCGCGACCGACCAACTGACCGTGCAGGGTGAAGGAAGAGCCGAGCGATTATAACCTCCGTGCGCCGCGGTAGCGTAGGCACGTGCTCGACGGTTACCGACCGAACGAGTGGCTCGGCGACGAGCCGCAAAGCAGCAGCGGCAGCAGCACGGAAGACGAAGCGAGGAAGAAGAAGGCACGTGAAGCGACGCCATTACGACTACGACTGCGTATCGTGCGAGTGTGAACGACAAAAGTCCGAGGCTATAAAAGCGAGTTTCGAGTGCAGCAAAGAAGTCGGAAAACGATTGATCGTCGCGTAGCGTGGTAGAGAAAGAGAGAACGAGAGTGAAGACGTGACGAGAGAGAAGCTGTGTCCGAGGCGAGTGCGCGAAAAGAGAAACCAAGTCGAGGTACGAGCGAGGTTAAGTCGGCCGAGTGCGCGACGACGACGAGCATCGCGACTCGCATACCAAGTGCTGTGTGTGCCTGTGGAGTGCGCAGCCTGCATCGTGCGGCGTGGCACCAGAGGCCCAGCACGAGTCGACGAGTGAGCAGCGGCCAACCCACCACATCGGGACTCGGACACGTTTGCAGCGTGCCGCGAGCGGACAACGGCATGACGTCGTCGGGCCGAGGCGAAGAGATTGTAAGCGTTTAATCTGTACTTGTTAATCTTGGTCGGTCGTGTGTGTGCGTAAGTGTGCTGTGTGTCGCATGACGTGGAACGAACGAAGAGTCGGTCGCGTAATAAATAAGTCGAGTCGAAGAATTGTCATCGTGTGTGTGTGTGTGATTGGTCCGAGGCGAACAAGTCGCAATTACGTCGCGCGCGTTTCGAGTTTGTAAGCGGCCATTTCGCAGTCCGTCGTATCCGCTCGCGCGAAAGCAGCGAAGCCGTCGCAGGCCGAGCCACGTGAAGTCAAGTCCGCGTGTTATTAGGGTCGCGTCACGAAAACGGGATTCGAACCGGGCACGTGTTGTGACTCGGCGGGTCCCCTTGGACTTTCGCGAGCGAATTCACGCGACATAAGGCTTCGCGCATAGCGAGTCAGAGACGCGCGAGTGCAGGTGCGCGGCACGATATCGGGATTCGAACCGGGCTCGTATTGTGACTCGACGTCTTCCCCTTGGACCTTCTTGCACGAAACCCGTATGGTATTGAGACGTCACTAAAGTAATTGTCAGACTTTCCTTTGTCATTTATCTACATTTGAGCGATAATTCGACGATCTTTATTAATTAATAGAATAAATAGTAACTTAACGTAAGACAATAAACGATTGATTTGGATTTAAACTAACTCCCTCTGGTGGTCATTTCGCGAACCTTTCCGACCTTTCAGCACACAATCGCCGACGCTCGAGGCACATTTGGTGGAGGGCTCGACCCCCTTTGAGGTAAGACGACCAGTTAGGCTAACCGGAGCCTCCGAAATAAATAATTAGACGGCAGGGCGAGCACAGGCTGCTGCCTAGACCCTCGTACGTCACAATATTTACAATTATAATTTTCACTTAAATCAGTGATAATATAGCAATCATCGTCGCCAAGTGAGTCTAGAAGATGTTCGATCGATTTCGATTGGTGTATTTGTCTGTACACGTGATCCATGTAAATTGATAATTCATCTTTGAAATAATCTACTACTTCGGTCATAGTTGTAGTTATTGTATCTTTAACCGTAACATTAACAGTAATCATTTGATCGGTTTTACCATTAATACGCGTTTCTCTTCTGGTTATCCATTTTCGGTATGAAATTGGTCCATTTTGATTTGTGTTAAATTTAATTTCGTTCTTGATACATTTACTGCATTTCCTTGAATAACAATTTTCTGTTCTTTTCTTTTTACATGTAAGTGCCCTTGATATCTGATAATCAGTGCTTTCTTTGATTAGTCCTTTAGCGTGTAAACTTTGCACGAGCATTTGAAAATTTTCGTGTTTAATACACGCACACGTGTCTCTGGAACCGAAGCTCGGTGGCACACACTGAGGTGGACGATATCTCGTAAAAGTTCTATACGATACCTTAATATTATTTTCATTCTTGAAATTATCATGTAGATCTAACATGTTTAATTGCAAATACTGTTTTTGATATTTAACTCCTTTTACAGTTACATAGCCTCTTTTGCCTGGGTCAATGGTACTATTTTCTAAAAAAAATTTTTTTATAATATCTGCCCTAAGTTTGATTTCTGATTGCTGATTTTTTTTTCTTTTTCTCAAAACGGGAGCTATGGTACGATTAACTTCACTTAACTTCGAGTACTTTTTTATTATACTACCGGTAGTAATTTTCTTCAACAGTAACTTATCGGTATTATTGTCAAGACTTTGATATACTGATTTAAATTGACGTCTGAAAATTTCAGCAGTTACCATTTGATTTTGAAGAGTTTTAGGTAAATTCGATTTTTTCAAAGTTTCTTTGAGTTCCAATACTGGCGATAAACTTCTAGGAGGATTTATTTTAATTTGTAATCGTTGTACTCTTTTACTCATCTTTGCAATGGTCCGATTTAATTTTTTATTTTCTTCTCGAAGAGCTGAATTGGTGGCGTAACACCTTCGACGTCTAGCTGCAGCGTGTTTCTTAATTCCTATAGTTTGTCGAGTCTCGAATCTATTTTCAGGTATATCGGTATTTTGCTCATGTCTTTGATTTTTTTTCAGTCTCCAATTACGTGTATACTCCCTTTGCTTTTTTCTTCGCAATCTCAATTCTCTCTCAGTTAAATCGGTCGAATTTTTGAATTTCAATTCAATTCCTTTGAGTTTTCTTGCTCGATTTCGATTTCTTTCTTTCTCACAATACGCTGCATGCTTCTCAGGATCTTCGCGAATTCGTTTCAACCTTGCTCTGTTTGCTTCTCTATTTTTTTTACGTCGGATACTTTCTTCTTTCTTGGTTTTCTGTTACAAAAATAAATCAAAACTATTAGAAATTGAAAAATTCTTTATCAATCGTAAATATGTGTCAACCCATGAAAAATCGAGTGTAATTATTATAATTATTTAGAATAGTATTCATACGAACAAGAAAATTTGCATGCAAAAACAAATAAGTAAACATAACCTAAAAAATGCAATAACTTACTCGTTTGCGAGTTTTTATGGTGGCTTTTTTGTTTTTAGAATTTTGGATTTCCTTGTTGATTTTGTGTTGCAAAGCAGCATTTTTTTTATTATTCGAGCGTTGTCGGGTTGTAGGCATTTTTTATTCTCAAAAAAATGAAAGGGGTACTTACAGCTGACCAGGGTGACTAATCACAACGCCAAATAAGTGTATACTGTTCACATAACGAGATGGCTGCGTATCAGTCATTTTGTTGTGGCTAGTATACATTCAGGGGCAGTGTCAGCCGGTTATATTTTTCTGACAACTAGCTTGCTGTCTTCCCCCTTCCCCCTGCACATCTTACCAATTAAAATTAGCGTGTGCTAAATAGTGAAAGAATATTTACGTATTTTATAATAAATTTGCAATATTTGCTGACGGTACTCACGATCACGGTACTCACAATTTAATACAAATAGATGCTATATATTTATAATATGCAACTAAAAATTTTTTCCGACTCAAAAAATGTTTATAAATGGTATTTACGTTAAAAAAAACACTTATATCGCCATTTCGATAAAGCTGGTACATAGAATCAATGATGACGGTACTCACCTTTTTATTCTATTAATGAAAATATTTAAATTAAACGTTTTGCATATCGAATGCATTATTATCAAAGGCTCCGGATGTAGTTAATCGACTTTGTATTCAAAAAGTTTCGAGATTTTTCTATATCGAAGGTGCTTCGAACACAATACTTGTGTTCTATGCTCATTCATCAATTGGTAAATGATTTTTGTGGAAATCAAAGGACAAAGTTTAAATTTTCATAAACATTTATTGGGTATATAAAAAATATTTATAACTATTAAAATTTTCAGTTTATAATATATATACTAATGAGCTGTATAACTAGAATTTCATATGCGTTCGAATTTTTCGTTATTTTGAATGACGAAGTACATTTTTCATGTAAAAGACTGCTGACGGTACTCACATTTCGACCTGTTATTTAACCCTCATTTTGGCTATTCAAAATTTCAATTTTTTCGACACGATGTACTTTTTAGAACACTAAAAAAAGTACCAGAAACCATTATTCAAAGTTCAAAAATTTATATCTATATGCATTTTTAACAATGAGACACGTCATTTGCCAATTTTTTGTCATCTGCCCATATATATATATCGTACGTTCTGCACTTTCGACAAGAACGTACCACGCAAGAACTTGTAGCACGGCACAGCATAGGCTGAAAGCGAAGTATATGTACGCTATACGAGAAGTATATACGACTTCAACGGTTCTACAAAAAGTACGTATGAGCTGCGCGGAGTATATGTACGTATGCGTAGTATGTTGCGCGAAGTATGTGTGTGTGTGTGAGTAGTACGCTGCGCGGAGTATATATGTATATGGTATGCTGCGTGGAGTATGCTGTACGTTGCACAGAGTAAATAAGTACTGTGTAAGCTGCGTGGAGTATGTAGGAATATCGCACGCAGCACGGAGTATATCTGTATGTTGCATGTTCCGAGAAAAGGTAAAAATAATTTGAGTGTTCTTCATGCTTGCGGCATAAAGAGCTTATACGAGTACTACTTTACTACGGCGGAGAACAGTATAAATACGGGACGAAAATGCATCGCAGTGGACCAGTGTTCTCTAGTCGTTCATAGGGCGAAGCTCTGTCCGGTTCGCGACCCGTTTTATATAAAAGGACTTAGTCTCTGAGAGCTTAAGGGGACTTAGTCTCTGGAAGCCTACTTGGACTTCGTCTCTGGAAACCTACTCGGACTTAGTCGCTAGCAGTCGTGGACGTACCCGCCGCCTCTACTATCGGTCATTGGCAGTTTCACCGACCAAGTTCAGGGACAAGCATCAAGGCCTAGTCCACTTCGTCAGCGCGAGCTCGGCCGCCCACTATCAGCTTCCGCTGGAGTCGCCTGTCATTCTTATCATCTTCGTAAATCTGCCGTCGGACGCCAGTACTGTCAAGCTGTATACAATAGTTCGTAAGGTATTATTAAACAATAAATAAATAAAAGCTCATGTCACGCAACACGCTGTTGCTCTTGTATTTCCAATCTACCTGCCTGCCTTAAATAAGTCAATAATATATATGGGTAAGGCTCAGAATTTTTTAAATAAACCTGCGCTCGTATGTCACCGATCTTGACACGCTTTTGGTATGTTATAGTACATGGTAAAAAGGTCCCAAAACCAAAATTTTAGAACTCCTCCCCCCTCCTACCCCCCACTTCCGGTATAAACGTCCATTTTCGATCTATATTTTTTCTGAAGGCCTGAAGCAATTAAAAAATCTGAAAAAATTCACAAAAATGCTTTTTAATAAACTAAACAACCTTGAATTTTTTCAGATTTTTTGAGTGCTTCAGGCCTTCAGAAAAAATCATTGAAAATTTTGAAAATTCATGTACGGCGCTACGATGCAATACAAAGCCCGATCTTTTTTTTCACTTATTTTTGGCATCAAAATACATAACTTCAAATTTTTTCAGATTTTTTCAGACGGAACTCTGACGTATAGAGCCGAAAAACCCCATCTTTTAACGAAAATAATTTTTTTAGGACGATACGAAGCCTTGAAGAATCTGGAAAAATTTTTTTCTCGTTTTCTTCATCGAAATACATTACCTCAAATTTTTTCAAATTTTTTAATTGAAGGCGATAGCATCTATGGCTGAAAAACGCTTTTTTTATGAAAAACGGTTCCTGGAACCCAGAGGTTCCGCTAAAAAAATTTGAATAATGTTTTTTCAAATTCCTTGTCAAATTTTAATAAATTTTGACCGTCGCAAAATTTCGATTGGAGCTTCCTAGCTCATTCTAGAGCATAACAAAGATACGAGCGAAATTCTGGAGAAATTTGAAAAATAATGTAATTGTGAAGAATGTCTTCAAAATTTCGCTCGAATCTTTGTTATGCTCTAGAAAGAGCTAAAAAGCTCCAATCGAAATTTTGCGACGATCAAAATTTATTAAAATTTGACAAGGAATTTGAAAAAAATTATTTTCGTTAAAAAATGGGGTTTTTCGGCTCTATGCGTCAGAGTTCCGTCTGAAAAAATCTGAAAAAATTCAAGGCAATGTATTTTGATGCCGAAAATAAGTGAAAAAAAAAAGATCGGGCTGTGTATTGCATCATAGCGCCGTACATAAATTTTCAAAATTTTCAATGATTTTTTCTGAAGGCCTGAAGCACTCAAAAAATCTGAAAAAATTCAAGGTTGTTTAGTTTATTAAAAAGCATTTTTGTGAATTTTTTCAGATTTTTTAATTGCTTCAGGCCTTCAGAAAAAATATAGATCGAAAATGGACGTTTATACCGGAAGTGGGTGGTAGGAGAGGGAAGGGGGTCTAAAATTGTGGTTTTGGGACCTTTTTACCATGTACTATAACATACCAGAAGCGCGTCAAGATCGGTGACATACGAGCGCAGGTTTATTTAAAAAATTCTGAGCCTTACCCATATATTTCATATATCGGAAAGGCGAAGAACTCCCGATATAACAGCTTGAAGCAATTAAAAAATCTAAAAAAATTCACAAAAATACTTTTCAACAATTCAAACAACGTTGGATTTTTTCATTTTTTTTGAGTGCTTCAGGCCTTCAGAAAAAATCATTGAAAATTTTGAAAATTCATATAAGGCGTTAGCCTGACGCTGAGTCAAACAAATAAAAAATTCCGGAACAAGTAAACAGACAATGACAAAAAAACTTATGCAAGATTAAGTTGTAACCCATTAGGACGACTTGAATTAATATTTAATAATTATCATTTATTCAGTTGAGGCTAAGGACTTAAGTCTAACGTAGCCCAATAGGCAACAATACAGTCTCCCGGTCAGCAACGTGGGAAAAGGGCACAAACATCACATACATTAATAATTACAAACATGAAAGAAAGAGAAACAAGAAAGAGTAAAAAAAAGAAACAAAGAGAACATAAATATATAGACAACAAGTATACACTGATAGGCTAGCTGCCAGTCTGGAGATCTAGCAAGTACCTACGAAGGCCGGCACCAAAACCAGGCCGCTGAAACCCTTCACGGAGTCCCAACGGCAGCGAGTTCCAGAGCCGGGCCCCTCCAATGGCGAAGGACATCTGCCCACGGGTCGTCGCCGCGCCAGATACAGACAAGCAGAGACCATCCACGCGCCAGATACTCCGACTCCGGGACCTCAAGACAGCGGCGATAAGGGAGACGCATGTGTACTTGATCCTGGATCGATATTTGAGGATGTTATTGCTGATATAGTCAGGTGTTATATGCTCCCATCTCTTTCGTCCAGTAAAAAAGCGCACTGCAGCATTCATGCATCTGGACATCCTGTCAATCTGCTCTTCAGACATGTCCACAAATAATGCCGAGCAGTAATCAAAGTGAGGAAAGACCAGGGCCTTCGCGAGCATCTTTCTGATGTCCGGTGCAAGGAAATCCCCGCACCACCTCAAGCGCGACAACGCTGCAAAGGCTCTATATACCAGTGGCCGCCACCACGTGCCATCGTCACGTCAGCGCACTATCGAGCGTCACGCCAAGTAGCCTCAGTCTGTCTACCACCTGTATCAGCTCGTCCTCAATGCTGGGGGGCGAGATGTCAGCGTTGGCTAGCTTGTTGGTAAAATATCGACTACCAAGCCAGATGGCCTGCGTCTTGCCAGAGTTAATAGCAAGATGAGAGGCACGGGCCCAAGCCGCAAAGCGCCTCATGCCCTCTGAGACCATCCGCACAAGCTCCCGTGCTCTCGCAAAGGGTCCATGCAGATAGATGGTAGTGTCATCGGCGTACACATGGTGTCGACAGTGCACGAGGGACCGCGGAGCGCCATTGGCATACATGGCGTACAAGAGAGGCCCAAGGACACTCCCTTGCGGCACCCCAGAAGTCCTCCCCAGGGACGCAAAGACGGTTCCATCATCCCCGACAACACACTGCGTGCGTCCATTCAGGTAGGAGCGGGTCCAGTCGCATGCCATGTTCGACCATCCAAGGGCTCCAAGTCTGTCGATCAACACATCGAAGTCGACCATATCAAAGGCCTTCGACAGATCGACTGCAACGAGAAGCGTCACGTGGCCCACATCCACGGCAGCCCGGAAATCGTCCAACACACGAAGAAGCGCCGTCTGGGTGCTGTGTCCTCTTCTGAATCCGGACTGGTACACATCCATGAGCTTGTGCCTGTCCACGTACTTCCTTATCTGCAAATACACAATGCGCTCAAACACCTTCGACGCCGCGCAGAGCAGACTTATCGGCCTGAAATCTGCGGCGACGCGGGGAAGTCCAATCTTGGGGACAGGACTGACGAGGGCCGACTTGCAGGCGGTCGGGAAGACCCTCGTCTGTAGAGAGCAGTTAAATATGTGCAGCAAAACTGGAAGGACGACAATCAGGCAGTCACGGAGGTAGCTCACAAGGATTCCGTCGGTTCCACGGGCGTCTCTTCGGGTCCGCGCAATAGCATCCACCACCTCAGCCTGCTCAACGTATCTGAAGTTGAACCTCTCGTGACGTCACGAGCGTCTCGGCACGTCACGACTCACAGGCCGCACACCATCCATAGCACGAGCGTCAGGCGAGCCCACAAAGAACTCATTCAGCTCATCGACGCCGACCGGGAGTCCAGCAGCCAATAGCGGCCCAGAGCCAAGTCCAAGACGTCGGAATGTTCGCCACCTCTCGGCGACACTTGCACATCCCTCTATCTCGGCACGATAATAGGTGCGCATGGCATCCCACACAGCCGCCTTGAAGCGATTAAGGAGGGCCTTGTACCGCTGACGCTCCTGCAGTCCCCCAGATCTTCGGAAGCTCCTCCAGGCCTTATCACGCGACGCCTTCAGGCGACGCAGCTCAGGCGTGAACCATGGTCTAGCGCGTTTACGCGGCCTGAATGTCCTGTAAAGCGCGTGCCTATCGTACAGCGCATTTATCGTGCTAGTGAAGTATTCCACCTTGTCATCAACAGACTGAAGCCGCAGCAGCTGGTCCCAATCACAAGCGGCCAAGTCCTGGTAGAAGCGGGCCCCGTCAAAGTTCCTGAAGCAGCGATGCGCAAGAACGGTGCGTTGGCCATCACCAACCTCAAACTGCAACCGCACCCTCAGAAAGTCATGCTCCGAGAGGCCAACAGTTGCGAACTGGTCGAAATCTATCATTTTCAACACGTCGCTAACACATATGTAGTCTATGCTGGTGTGTGAGTCTCCACGATGGAAAGTTGGCAGAAAATCGAGTCTCGTGCGTCCACACGTTACCAAGGACTCCTGCAGGTCACGACAATGTCTATCAAGGCTTGTCCAGTTGATGTTCAGATCACCATTTAGTCAAACCTCAGTCTGCAGTGCAACACGGCATCCTCAACGTCCGACCAGAATCCAGCCTCTGGCGCATACACGACGACGCACAATATCTTTGAGTCACCAACCAAAGCCAATCTGCCAGCAAGAACTTCGGTCTCCCGGTATAGTTTTTATCGGAGGCATAGATCAGTCTGCATCCTATAGACCTGTGCACATATAACGCGACACCGCCTGAGCGCCTTCCGACCCTGTCTTTTCTAAGAAGGTTGTAGCCGTCTATGAATACAGAGCACGAGGGCCTCCAAGGCTTGAGCCACGACTCACTCACCGCCAGCACATGCAAGCGATGTCGGGTGACAAGATCGCGCACATCCTCCATATGCGGGTAAAGAGACTGCGCATTGATGTGACCCATACAGAGCAACGCAGACGATAGATCGCAGTTAAAGTTCGCCATGGTCGATCTGCGAGATCCTATGCTCAATTTTTTTTCTGAGTATTGGGCATTTTGACTTGTCTGTGGCAGCATGTTCAACATTAGTGGAGCCAGCCTTTTCGCAATTAATGCAGTGCAGCTTAGATGACTCAGTGCACTCGCTGGACAGATGAGCGCCTGCACATTTACCACACGTTGGAGTAGTTTCTTCGCAATTATCTTTAGTGTGATTAAATCCGTTGCATTTAAAACATTGTATGACATTAATGTGGTCATCAATGCGACAGGACATCCAGCCAATGTTTACTCGTTTTCGACTCATGAGGATAGCTCTGAGCTGAGGCTTGAGTTCTATTATGCAGGATCGGTGTTTTTTCCTACCAGCCGGGTACAGGTAGACCATTTTCAAATCTGCAGCCGTTGCCGCAGGTAGATTTTGGGCAGCGATTGATTCGCAGATGCTATCGCTCGTATAGTCGACAGGTATGTCGTGGACGACGACACGTGGCATAAGCTTTGCATCGCGCTTGATCTCAAGTCCAGCATCAGAAAGACCCGTGCATCCAGAGAATTTTTCAGCGCTGAGGCAGTCCCCCTCGATGATCACCGAATTCAACGGACCGGAACGAAGACGACTAACACCAATTTTAAGTCTCGACGGATCAATACACTTTACCAAGGCGTCCTTGGTTACACTTGACACATTAAAGAATTTTCCTGTGGTGAGCCACACGCGCTCGGCTGCATTACGTTTATCGCGATGATCAGCAACAGCACCAGCGTAAGTTAAGGCACGCCGAACGCCGAGCCCAGAGGCTGCAGAGTTCAATACAGCGCAGGCAGAGTTCAAGGCAGTGCAGGTATGCTCGAGTTTAGCTTTCGCATCCTCTATGACCTTTTTGGAAGCACTGGCCACTTCATCAGCTGTAATGCGACACAGGTCATGATGTCAGCGTAGGCGCTAAGCGCTTCCCTGAGCTTCTTCTTGCAATTCGCATCTTTTTCGTTCGATAAGAGGTGCAATAGGTCAGCTCTATGCTTCTCGACCTCCGAGAGCATGCCATTCACGTCATCCTTTGAGAGTAGAGGAGACCCAGGAGGCACAGAGTCTGAGGTTCCTTTCTTTAGGCGCTTATTAATCTGGCGTCCAAGGCCAGACGAAGCGTCTGACATGTCTTACGTTGAGACAACTTCGAGCGCTCAAAAGACAGTTGAATTTATAGAAAGTAAACAAGCCAGCAAGCTCCTGATGTACAGAGCTCTAACGTTTAATAACACTGGCAATATACGACTTGTGTGCTGATCGATTGAATTTTTATCAATTTTTGACACTCTCGGAGCTGCGATGTGCACACCGTCGCGGCCACAGGCAGCTATCACTGATAGCGATCACTTTATATAGTTATTCGGCACTAAAATATAACACACCAGTCGCTAGATGAGAACGTAGCAGGAATCGAGACAGACGCGTGTTCACAAGTTGACGTGTTTTCTATATAGAATTAGAGACCAGCGAAATTTTAAAACAGTTAAATAATGAGCTATATACTGAATTAAACATCTTTCAGACTTCTTTGAGTGACACAGTATTAGCGAGAGCTTATGGACTACCTAAGATACAAAAGCCCGGTGATCCGTTACGTCCGATTATCTCATCAGTTAGGAGCCTGACTTATGTTTTAGCGAAGCTTTTATGCAATGAAATTGCAACAGGCATAAACGACCAAAGTCACATGTTAACAATAGCTCTGAACTTAAAAAGAAATTAGAGTTGATACAAGTGCCGCCAGATTTTATTTTAATGTCTCTTGATGTGACCTCGCTTTTTACCAACATACCTCTACGTCTAGTTTTGGACAGCCTTGACAAGAGATACAATGATTTGACACGTTCAAGGTTATCATTCGACAGTTTGCGCCGGACAATGCAATTTCTGTTTGCTAATACTTACTTTTCTTTTAATGATGTTTATTATAGACAAATAGATGGTACATCTATGGGTAGTCCAATCTCGCCGTTGGTGAGTGACATCGTGATAGGAGACCTCGAAGAGACTTGTCTCGAAGAATTATCGAAGGAAGGCTGCAATCCGATGTTCTTTTTCAGATATGTGGATGACTTTGTTTTGTGTATCCATCGTAATCACGTAGATTGGGTAGTTAAACAATTTACCTCTTATGACCCTAGTTTACAGTTGACGTTTGAATTGGAGGAGAATAGACGCATAAACTTTCCACATTTGACGCTGATAGTAAGAGAATATTTTATCATCACAGACTGGTATCAGAAACCCATCAACATTTTAACGCAAGATACACTACCCAACAAAAGATCGCTGTGATATACAATCTCATTGACCGTGCTATCCTCTTGTCGGATTTTAGTTTTCATAAACAGAACTTCGAAAAAATAAAACATCTTCTTTTATTAAATGACTATCTGATGAATTTTATACAAAGATATATCTTCAAGAGACCGTGGAAGATTAAAACCAACAACGAGAACAAAAAGAGTCCCCCCAAGGTAGATGAGACGGTGAGAATACGGGCAGCTGTACTGAAACTACCATATGTTGACGGTTTTTTGAGAAATGTAGAACTTCCTTGAAGGGGTACAATCTAAATGTAGCTCCTTCCCTGGACTTTACGATGCCGTCCATTATAAAACTGGGAAAAGATTCCATCAATAAAATGGAGAGGACAGGCGTAGTGTATCTTTTAGAATGTAACATGTAATGCCGAATCGGTATTATCGTATAAGAGGTCGCTCGACGAATCATTGTCGGTCAAGGCCAATAATAACGATTTAATATTACGACAGACTGCGTGATTTTCCCTTTTATGTTGTATGTCTACAAGACAGGACGATCGAATACACGGGCGAAGCCGAAGCAGCGCGTGAAGAGAAGACGACGGTTAGTTACCGTTGAACTGGTAAAAGGCTCAGGCCGCCTAAGATTTACTCTAAAAGAGAACGGAGCTTGTTTCTCGCTAGTCGCGAACTACGTGTGTTGATACGTTGTCGAGGGTACCCGAGTGTAAGTGCTAGCATGAGGTAGTCCAGGAGACTACCTACGTCGAGCAGCAGGTGTGTGTGTGATCGCGA
This sequence comes from Trichogramma pretiosum, assembly GCF_000599845.2. NCBI lineage: Eukaryota > Metazoa > Arthropoda > Insecta > Hymenoptera > Trichogrammatidae > Trichogramma > Trichogramma pretiosum. The sequence continues at coordinate 47,923 of NW_019641623.1, forward strand.
GTGTGAGCTCTAAGCCTTCGGTCGAGGGGTGCGTGTAGTGTATGCTCGAGGTCGTGCTGGTGTGTGTGTGAGCGTGCGAACGAGTCGACCAAATCACCGCTGCAGAGGGGACCGGCACCGTACTCAACGAGCCACAACGACTGGTTTGTTTCAGGGACCATCCGAGGAAGCGAGGACCTGGACCCAGCAGCAACAGCCCAAGCGAGCCACCAAACAATCCCCGGAGGATGAGTTCTCGGCGGTGAGCTACACGGCGGGGCCATCGTATCATTATTGCATATTGTCGGTGTCTGATACGCTCCTTACGAGCTACGTTGTCGCGTCGGCCGTCGACGGTCTGGTCTCACTCTCTCCGAGACCTATTGTAGTTCTTAAAGATATCAATAAATTGTTTATTAATTGTTTGAATAGAAAATAATGAGAGCCGTTATTCATGAATGAATGTGCGTGTGGTTATCTCCCTTTCCGATTGCATGCCCTTTTCTAGGTAGACCCTGGACGTACAAGGAACGAACCTGCAGCCAAAAGGACAGACGTAACCGACGAGGTACGTCAGGGTAAGCGAGTGAGTTTCTAGGTTACAAACAAATGTCCGGCAAAGTATGTACGTCAAACTAAGCGTCAGTTAAAAATAAGGGTTCAAGAGCACAAGAACACAGAGAAATGCAAATCAGTATTTGCAGTATATATGGAAGAACATGAAAAGGATGACCACCAAATGCATTGGGAGAATGTTAAAATATTAGACTACGAAAATAATCTACATAGAAGAAAAGTAGCGGAAATGGTATACACCAACACCAACAAGAACACGATAAATAAACAAGAAGATACTGAATTATTAAATGATATTTACTTTAACATCTTGAATATGTTGTAGAATTGATTGTTATGTGAGTATAGTAACTAAACTTGACCATCGGTGTATTTAGTCCTGATGAGGCTGCGTACCAAAGTAGCTAAACGTTGATATGTATTATTATACTTATTTATTTGTTTCTTTTCAATAAATTTTAACTTCTGTGACGATCTGAGTGACAAGTGAAGAATTGTGTGAATCATTTACTTGTTCCGAAATTTTTTATTTGTTTGACTCAGCGTGATAGGAGAGGGTACACTGTACCCAGTACAGCCTCACACTGTCGTAACAATTTTATATAATAATTGACGAAGGCATAAGTAAAATTTATTATGATATCAAAATTTAGATTGAAGATCGTGAGCGCGACTCGACGCTAAGCGTGCAGTCTTATAAATAAACAAATACTCGATACGAGTTGTTCAACCATTTTATAAATTAACATTGTATTATACTCATTCATGTTTAACAATTTAATAAAAACTATATATTTACTGTGTAACAGTTTACCCTCGGGAGGCAAGTAAATTGTCCGGCGAGATGTCCGTTGTCCTGTAAACGGGGAACGAAAAAAAGGTGTGCCAAAAATAATCTACGCGATCATGTAATGTATAAATAATAATTAGGCTTATTTATTAAAAAGGGCGACAGTCACGATAGTGACGCCTAATGATACAAAATACAAGAAAGCTAAGAATTACAAATGATATGCGATAATTGTTCGCTCGGCACGAAACATTCACCCGTACAATTATAACGGCATAAGGCCACCACGGCTATTTCGGTAGATACGACGGTCGTGACTTTGGGCTAGGCGGGGACGAGACCGAGAATCGAGCGTGTTAAGAATACAATAATATGGCGCATATGCAGGAGAGAATCGAGAGACTTACATGCGTTGACTCCATGGTTTATTGGTGGTTGATTGGGCCTGAAGAAGACTGCAAAGATAGCGAGGGCAGACGAGAAGGCAGCCAGATGTTGATGCTCTCCAGGACGGCAGACTCACTCTCACACACGCTGGCCATCGCAGGTCCCACACGAGAGGGGTCGGTAGCTCGAAGCTATTTCACGCGAGGTCCAACACAGAGTGTTCGCTTCATCAACTCCTCGTCGGCTCGTCAGTCAGCATAGGCCTCCCTTTCCACTTGACAGGTTTTCGTCTGCTCATAAGGCAGCACGCGCAAGACCCGTCTACGCACGTAGCGTTGATCACGGCTCTCTCTTTCTCTCTCTGCAAATTTGGCGCTTATCGATAAATTGGTGCCGATCCGCATTACCATTAGGCTCGTTTATTTCCGATCTTTCTCTCTCGGGCGGAAGGAATTCTAGGATATAATATAAAGGAAGGAGAACCGTCGGACCCTGTGCTGGACTACTTCTTTACAACTGAATAAAAATTCTTGTCAAGATCATTTGATTTAATCCCTTCCATCACAGCAAATTTAGAGAAAATAAAAAGTTTTATTGTTTTTGACCTTTCACTACAAATAACATGGGTCTCTTGCTACTTGCAAGAGTAAGGGTAAGTGATTTTTTAGGCACAAACAAGCTTTTATATACCTGAAGGCTTCTTCCGAAATCTTACAGTTTCCACAAATCCGCAGTTTCCACTCACAAAAAGAGACTCCCAAGTCGAGCTTTTGACTGTCAATTAGAGGCACAGGGAGTGCGGCAGCACTTTTTGAGTTCGTAACTCCCTATTGAAAATAATGACGTCATATCAGATGTCAAAAGTGACATCATTTTCGATGTCAGAAATGATGTAAATCTTGATGTGTAAAATCGAGACATTTCTGATATCAAAAATGATGTCAATAATGATGTCAATAATGATGTCAATAATGATGTCAATAATTATGTCAATAATTATGTCAATAATGATGTCAATACTGATGTCCATAATGATGTCAATACTGATGTCAAAAATTCAGTTTATAATATTGCATCGGTGACCACACTATATCATCTGAAGCGATACTGCGAACTTTAAATGAAACGGTAGAAATGAAAATGTGTTCAACCTCAACATATGCTGAAACGTGTTTTAATTGACAACGCCCGGAAAAGCGTAATATTAGAAAAAAACATACCATTTTACGTCAGAATTGATTTCGAATCATATTATTTACATTGCTTTTGTGCACTAGGTGAGCGTTTATTCCGAATAATCCAACAGAGTGGTAGAACATAGGAAATTCCGGTATTCCATCTGACAGAATTACCACTCACTTTTTGGTACCAAAACTCCACATTTTTACAACATTTTTAAAAATAATCATTCATTAAAATATATTAATACTTAAAAAATTTAAATTATTTTTATGCAACTAAATAGATGAAATTAATTGAGGTGTATATAATTCATAATATTTATTTTGATGATTGAAATTATCATTTAATACGAATACAAATTCGGTAATGGACATATATATTTATGATTGTTCAGATCTATGTATATACAAATTGACTTAATAGAATCGGTATCTATCACATACATATCATAATTTATACTATCAACTCGTTTTATTTGAAAGTTGTCAAGATTAACATTTTCATTGTAAATATTTGTTACATTGACTTTGTTACAAATGGTATATTCTATTTCATTATCAAAGTCAACTATAAAATATACTATTCTAACAAATTCATTATTAATAGTATACGCAAATGAATTATTCGATCGTAGTCTTACTTTTTTAGAGGACAGAAATAAACAATCACTTCTGATCATTTTATGATATACTGACGCTGTTGGAGATAAATCAAGTTCTCTGTTCCATCTATTGATCGGAACTCTGGCCTTACCAAAATATCTCCCTTTAGTTGTTTTTACGGTTTTTTCTGTCTCTCGTAACTCTAAATATTTTACATAATCAAGAGCTATGGAATCAGGACTATTTAGTTTTATATTTTCCTCTAAAATTAAAGCGCTTTTGTCCATTCCAATAAGTCGACATAATTGATAAACAACTCCTTTAGCAGCTTTAACGCGTTCGACTATAAGCCCATTACCGCTTTCAAACCCGTATCCACAATGTGCCCACAACGGACCCCAATTGACAACACTTTTGGTTAAGTGAATTAACTGATGAATATTAAACGTCATTGCACTTCTACCATAATAATATTCCGTCAGCACAACAAACTTTTTAAGAAGAAGATCTGCCTCAAGCAGCTGTTCTCGAGAAATAGATTTTTGTAATAAAATGTAATATGCTCTTACTAAGTATGACCAATGCTCGGCATAATTTTTCATTTTAGGAATTTGTAACAGTGCAACAGTACTATAATAAAGAACCCAATTTTGGTGCTCTCGTGACTTCCAATGTTTACGATCTTTTATTGATCGCGAATAACGAGTTAATTTACCCGGAACTTTGATTGATTTCAATAAATCATCAATTACTTTAATTTCTTCTTTAGTTAAAGAGTAAGGCATATATTTACAGTCGAACCAATATTTTATAAACTGCTTTGAAATTCCCAAATCAATACAGTGCATCGAGTCAGGCACAAATCCAGAGATGATATCAAAAGACTGTAAGTCTATCAGAATAGATCTATTGAGTACACCGAAAACTGACCGATTTGATCGTTCTAACTCTTCAATATGTTCTAATGTATTTTCGGAAGTTCTATTAGGAACTATATCATCAAGAAGAATATACTTGATACACCCTTTTCTCCCTGACAGTACATAATACCCAGGATGGAGGCACCAATTGCACCCAAAATAACCATTGTATTGGGTTATTCCTTGTAATGGAGCTCGGGCGACTGAATCGTCACAAGAACATAACGTATAAACATATAACCTGACAGGTTCATTGTTAATAGGAAATGTTATACCCTCAAATTCGAGAATATTCATTTTTTGTACAAAATACTCGAAAAAAACGTTCATATTTGGTTTATCTTTCCCAAACCACAGACCACATACTATAGGTTTAGATCTACATTTATAAGGTAACTCATTGATGACCAACTGAATGGGCCAGATGGAAAAAGAAGAACTTTTAAAGACAGGTGACCCGTCCGTATTAAACATTGCAGTTATAAAGTTATTTTTTTTATGATCAGGCAAGGAATTTCTTAGTTTTTTATATAGCAAACCATCATAAAAATCCGTTATTTTATCATCATTGTTTGCTCTTCTTTCTACAACAGATTCATAGAAAGACCAATTTTGTTTCATGTGGTGAATTATTTCCAGTTCTGGTCCGATAGACACAAAAAAATCATTGTAGGTTGGATCTTTTACGGAAAATTGTAAGTCACAAGGTACACAACGTAAAAGTGATTCTTGTTTACGATTATACAATTTAACGTAGTTCTTACAATTAGGGCACAGAGCATGGTAGTCTATATTACTATCGATATTAAAAATTTTATCGACTAAATAACGTGTCTCTGGTAAAATTGGGACGGAAAAAAATGAATTGAGCATTTTGAATAAATCGGCTATTGCAGATTGTGGTAGATTGTAAATTAGAGAATATTTTATCACCGAAAGAAAAATTTCTGGCCTAGACACATTAATCGCTGCATCGATGGCATCGTGGATATTGTCATCGTCCAACATTTGTTGTAGATTACTTCGATACACGTTTTCATACTCATTAAGTTGTCCCACCTGGAATTCATCACTGACGTACATTTCTTCGTGATCTTCTAGAAGAATTCGTTCATGCATATCTAGGTCCCAATTATCCTATGATATGAAAAAGAGCCATGAAAATATTGAAAAATAGTACGTCATCGGTCATGAAATATATGATGAGTAAATATGGACTGTTATTGCGACAGGTGTGATAGCGGTAAAAAAATGAAAAATGATTTTGTATGGAAAAATGGGAGACTGAAAATTAAAGTTTTTTAAAATTGTTGAACGCTAGTTCTGATACTTGGTTAAGAATAGAGGATCAACGATGGATCCTTAAAATAAAACTTATTTTAACAACTCCTATAAATGATTCTACGAAATTAATTTAAATCCAATTTTATAGGCTCATTTTTTTAGCTGTTCGTTTTTGGTTAAAAAAACGGCAATAATTATGAACTCAAAAAGTATACAAAAAGGTTACAGCCCAGAAATAAAGTGTTTTTTTCGAATTGAAACATGATTTTACCAAATCTAAAATAGAACTGTAAACTAATGTTTGTAATGCTTTGACATTTGAAAAAAATTATGAAATTGAATTATTAAAATATGACTTTAACCCTCCATAAACGATACATTTTCATTAACATTTTAATTGTAACCATCACTTTTGATGTCATAATTGACGTTATAAATGACATCAAATTCAATGTCATAATTGTCATCACATTCAATGTCACAATTGACATCACATGTATAACACAACCATTATCATATTTATTCTTTGAAACAGTTTACTAACAAAGTAACAAGATCAAAGGGGCTATTCAAGATGAAATTTATTTGTAAATTATGCTTTGAGTGTTACTACTACTTTTACTATGGGACTATGGTTCCTATTTATAATTTATTTGTAAATTATGCTTTGAGTGTTACTACTACTTTTACTATATGGGACTATGGTTACTAAAAGTAATATTATTGTATTTAAAAAGGTTGAAAACTGTTCTAAGTATTTGACAACATGTATGTGCCATTTTAGGTCGTTCAAATGGAATTTACTGAACTAAACACAGGTGTGTCGCCTTAAATGAATGGGAGATTAGATACAAATATTCACGTTCATCTTATGTATTCTGATAAGATTACGACATATATGAATTGTACATACTAACTGTTCATTTTGACACCACAAGTTATAAAATTTCAACATGGAATATTGAAATCAAATTCTAACTTACTTCTACAGAAGAGCTGGATTCAGTTAATGTTGAATCATTTATGTTAATGGAGTTTTCAAATTGATTATTGTTGTCAATCAAAGGTGGCGAGTCAAGTTCCTATAACAGGGGTTTTCAAAGTAAATGAAAAAGAATAAGAATTAATAAATTAAAAGTACGTTTGATTTCTAATAACTTGACTGAAACTAACATTGATTAATTGATCTTGAACATCAATAATATTCATATCTACTATTGATGAGGATGATGCTGTTGATAATTGATTTGCAGAAGATGTATTTATAGATAAAAATTCTTCTTCATCTTTTTGTTCAGCATGAATAATGTTAGATACTGGCTAAAATTAACAAATAAATTTCACTGATTTTTCATTTATGTTAGATTTTTTTATTGTAAACCAAACTATTATAATTTATAATACCCTATAATTGTTATGCCATCTCTCGCATTCAAGACTTGAGTCCGACAACCCATCATTTTCTTGTCTTTTTTTTCTAGCATATCTTGTGGCACGTGGAGTAGAATTACAATTATAATTATGTCTTCTGTTTAAGTTGCACTTGGGCATTATGATTTTTGTGTTGAAACTTAAAACAAACATTACATTGAAAAATTTTAATTCAAAGATAAGTGAAAGGAAACAAACTCATCATGTTTCATATTAGTTTTCTATTAAAAATGAACATAACCCAAATTACGTACATTCATGCAATTCATTAATTTTGACATGAAGATTACTTACTTGTTTAAAGAATCAAAATTCCGCAAGAAAAGATATGAGATTTTTCTTTAGAGGGTCGTAAAGATTCAATTGATTTTTTATGATTAGTCATGAAAAAGTTTGCAAAAATACGATAAACAAAATACTTTTTCGAGTAAATTAAAAAAAATGCAAACAGGTTCGATAGTCATTAATGTTATTAAATAATTTTAAAGATCACTTGAATAAACTTTTTAAATAGGTATGAGGAGAATCATTTAAATCGAAAATTAATATGCGAGGATTTCAATCAACCATTGCCTTGTGAATATGCGTCGTTTATAAGTTTCATGTTCTTTTGGCGCCCGGTATTATACAGCGTGAACTCGTGCGATATATTTCGCGCCAGCGACATGAAACTCCCGAGCCTGACGTAGTCTTCGCAATTCGCAGTGCTGCGCTGTGAATTCACAGCAATACGCCGTGTGTTCAAGTAGCACACCACAACATTTCACGGTCATACGCCGTGATTCATCTACACAGCACATCTCCGCGATACTCATGGCAGCGCTGCGATCGATGCATCGATTCTGTCTGGTGTATTTCTTTATGTACTGAATTTGCAATCTTTCGTTTCCGACTCCCGCCTTTCCTTGTGTAAATCAATGTGCACAGACTGTGGTGTCTGATGAACAATATCCAACAAGTTCGTTAAACACATCTTGTAGCAAAAATTTTAATAATATTGATCCGGAATCATTCATCGCGCATCTATTTCATAGTTTCACGTATTACGCCATTAAAATACTTTTACGAAACTAACTTGGAAAGCTGTTTTCTAAAGAATACGTTATTATGCACTCAAAAAGGTAAGGAAATGTTATTTAACCTATAAATTTTAAAAGCAATTGCAAAATTCATATCAAATGTAAATAATGTTTTGCGAGACAATTCCATCCAATATTTTCAATTTCAACGTAAATCAATTGATAAAAGTACAACGTAACTCTGATAATTCCTTCAAGTCAATTTCTATTTATGTTAAGTGATCGATTATAAAGAATTTTACTATTTACTTATACTCGCTGATTAAAACTTTCAGAACAAAACGTCGTTCAAAAAAATTAAAGTCTATAACATCATTAGAGACTGTATCGACTGCATCAAGGAAGGAATTGAATGATTCAAAAACATTTAATGATGATAAAGAAGTCGTTGACAATTCAAATAAAAATAAATTGCCACAGTCAACATCGTACGCTATGATAAGATTATATGCTAACAACAAGCATACTGAGATAATTGAAACAAAGAAAATCAAAAATTTTGATGGGAATAAATCAAAATTTCCTTATGATGCATTTGTTCATACAGGATACGATGAAAATTCTGTAAAAATATTTGAACCTGCTGCAATTTTAGCAATATCAGGTAATTTTCATTTTATTATTAATTATATCATTAACTATTCACATTCATTTATATTTTCTAATCATATCAATTTATCACAGATGACTATGATACATTGTCAAAATCAGTAAAAAGATGGACTAAGCCCAATAAAAGAGTTAGTGACGTTCAACATCAACTAGACCTCCACGATGAAAAAATTGACAAGAAATCTGCTCCAGGCGATAAGGCCTTCAAAATCAAGGATGGGAAAGTCGTTAAGTCTGCAAAAAAACTGAAATCGAAGAAAAAACCAAATGCATCAAGAGGATTGTTGGTGCGTATATTGTTATTTATAATATTTTATTATAATTATAATAATTTTTGTGATGCATGAAGTAATAAATTATTTCTCGTAGAACTTAGAAAAAAAAGAATCAGTTCAAGAAGCTGAAAAAAGGATGGGTCAAAAAGTAGACTTGCTCAATTTTGAAAACTTGTATTCAGAAAAATGTGATGAAAAAGATATTATGATAGCAGCATTACAAAAGCAACTTCGTGATATGGAGAAAAAATTGCAAAGCAATGAAAAAAGTGAAGTCGAGAAAATGGAATCAAATAATGATACATTCAATGATCCATCTCATCAGCAAATGTTGCCAATCTCTAAGAACAAACAACAATTTGCTGGAGGTATTATTATTTTTTCACCAATATGATATTATATAATAATATATTCATATATAAAACGTAATAATTTATACAAATAAATAAAAATTTCTATGCGTTAGGTAAATTAACAACTCCAGGTATAAAATCGAAAGATATCAAGTCAAATAGGACTCCACTTATAATGAAATTGACGTCTAAGACTGAGAGTAGAATTAGAGATGGTACGTGTGCATAAACGGATACAAAATTTATAGCATCTGAGTGTAAATGTCTTTGTATTTTTTGGAATAGGTTCGCATGTAACTCCGACGTCACTACTTAACATCTCCTCGAAATCTCTGTCAGCACTCAATCGTTCTCACGAACGCAAACGTTTAGAGAAACGCACCCCGGAACAATCCGCCGATTTCTCCAAGAGCAAAAAAAAGAAAATTGCATATGAAAATGTCTCGCATGGCCTTGCACGTAGCTGTGGATTTGGAAATGGTGCGTGTTGAAATGCGATACACAACTTGAACAAAATTTGTAACGTCTGTGTGTAAATGTCTTTTGTATTTTTTGGAATAGGTTCGCATGAAACTCCGACGTCACAATTCAACACCTCCTTGAATTCACTGTCATCACTCAATCGTTCTCACGAACGCAAACGTTTAGAGAAACGCACCCCGGAACAATCCGCCGATATCGCCAAGAGCAAAAAAAAGAAAATTGCGTCTGAAAATGACTTTCATGATCTTACACCTACAATTAGGGGTGGATCAAGGGTAGTTCGTAAATCTTTGCAAGGTAATGTTATCATTGTTTCAATTCCATTTCAGCTCTGTATTAATTAATTCTTTCTTATCGTTAGGTTTTCGAAAAACGCTGATGTCACACTCTAATTCACCAATTTCAACACAAATGCCCGATTTATCAAACTCTCATATCCCGGAATCTGACAAGGATGAAGAGTCAGATTCGAGTATAGTATCGATAAAAAAAAAAGAATACGATACCGACGATTATGAAAATTCAGAGGGTGAAAATACAATGGAGCCACTTACAAAATGGGAGGAAAAAAGCACTGATAAAAAGGGTGATACTACTGTCGTAAGTTCCTATATTTGTAACAAATTGATTGAAATTCATCAAATTCATCAAATTTTCAAACTGAATTTTATTTACAGATTGAAATGTGGCATCTTCATTTTGGAGTATCTGTTCCATTGAGAAGTTGGAAAAAAGCCATTCGAGCAAAGACTCCAACCAAATTTTTACGAGAGCTTATATTGCATTTGTGGAAAGAAAAGAAATTAATTTATAAGACTCTTGACGTTGTTCGCACTGATGAAGCTCAAAACAGAGAGCCAATAACACCCAAGAAGTGGGCAGCTTTAAAAAGTACGGTGTTTATTTTATTTTATGAATTATATTTTGTTTTGTAATAATAAATTTCCTTTTTTAGGAGGTTACATACAATTTCTATTGCATAGAAAGTATATTAAAGAAAAGGTTAATACCGATGGTGAAGATAAAGAAAGAAGAGAAAGAATCAAAGGGTACAATCGGGACATGAGTAATTTAATTTATCAATATAGGGCTAAATATTTTCCACCGGCAAAAAAAAACAAAGCACGCATAGTCAAAAAAAACAAAGTAAGAAAGGCAAAAAATGATTCCCCTATGGGCGAAAATTTATAAATTAATCATTTATAAATTGTCCATTAGATTTGAACGGGTCCGGTCGGTATGGGAAGTAAATTGTGTAGCTCTTAATGGAGATTTCTGTTTATGTTGTTAATTATAAAAAATATACGCCGTTTTAAAATTCACCACCCATGCCAACCCGGTACCCACTACAAAAAAAATTGTTATGTGTTATTTTTAATTATAAAATAAAAGTATTCTATTGCGTAATTACTTACTAAAAAATTTCAAGTACTCCAAAGAGGAAAAATCAAAAAAGGGCGAAAAATAAGTCCCTTGTAGATTGCAATTAATCGTTTATAAGATTTTGATTATAGTATTAGTATCGTATATGTTTTATGATGAGTCAATACTAGTTTAAAATGTTTCATTGTTACTGTATAATGTTCAATAATAAAGTTCAATAATACATTTATATGAGTTTTTATTTGTGCAATACAACCATAATTCTTTGAAGCCAATAATGATATATTGCATCAAATTTTAAATGTTTGATTCGTCAGGAACGATGCGGTTGCACTTGCTGATGTGATATACAGACTAAACTTTTGACATCATTATTGACATAATTATTGACATCATTATTGACATCATTTTTGATATCATTATTGACATCATTATTTACATCATTATTGACATCATTATTGATATCATTTTTGATATCAGAAATGTCTCGATTTGACACATCACGATTTACATCATTTCTGACATCAAAAATGATGTCACTTCTGACATCTGATATGACGTCATTATTTTCAATAGGGCTGCTTGATGGAAGTTTGAGCTTTCTTGACAGCGACAATAATCACGTCGGCAAAGGAAGTCGAAGGCACCGCTGTAAGCTCCTTCTGCTGGATTTTGCCTCGAGGCACTGAAGCAACAGCGTCAGGAATCACCTCTGCAGCTGAATTCGATGGCACACTGAAGAGCTCGCCGTATACAACAGGAGCCTTTGCACATACCTGAGCAGTTTGGTCTTGTTCAGTCGCTGTAGTAGGCTGAAGCTCGATGGCGCCTTTGCGTGGACGGCTCCTTACCCTATCTCGCACCATGGCGGAGGTGATTACAACAGCTGGAGGTCCTGGATCAGTTGTCTTCTTAATTTTACAGCGTGCACCGAGGATCATTACTAGACGCTGATGCCGTTTTTCACTACACTTCTTATTTTTTGATTACCTATTTCTTCGAGCAGCCATGTCACCAGATCAAAGTGCACTTTATCACAATGTCAATGGACTACTACATGATATACGCCGCATGAACGACCAGCTCGACTTCATATTTGCACCGAGAGATTTCATTTATGGGTTGGCACACGACGTACAGCGACAAGACTCTCAACCAATCGTGAGGAACATCACTTGGAGATCGAGACATGAAATCTTGCGGCAATAAGTGAACTAATTATCTTCGTGTACAACCTTGAGCTTGACCAATTTTACAATAGGTCGCTTATAAGCTCCCTTGGCCGTCGTGACAGTGACCTCAGTTACTCTGGTTAAGGGCCAACGAGCACAAGGGAGAACCTCGTCCTTTATTAAAACGATATCTCCAACGCAAAGATTTTTCGTCGCGTTAAGCCACTTGTCTCGCTTCTGCAACGAGAGTAGATATTTGTTGCACCAGCGCTCCCAGAAAGCTTGCATCATTTGAGATACGCGTTGCCATCGATCCAAAGAGATTAATTTTTTCCCGGTGAGTGGCGGCTCGGCGATTACTACTGATGACTCCCCGATCAGTGGTTGAGCCGGTGTCAGAACAGTGTCGGGCTCAAACGTATCAGATAACGGAGTGAGCGGACGAGAGTTCAAAATAGCCTCAATTTGTGGCAACAAGGTAGAGAACTCCTCGAACGTAAACAAGTCGTCACCGACCATTCCGTTTAAATGGTATTTCATAGTCGTGCTTTAAGTTTTAATATAAATCGATTTATTAAAGACTAAAAACTAAAGATACACAAAAATAGTTAAGATTAAATTAGGCAATGGCCTGTGATGACAAATAAAATAATAAATTGAGTTGTCTTTGCCAAAGATAAAATTCGCGAGCACGACTATGATCTCAGCGAGCCGCTGCTCCGCTCAGTGTGCGAAGAGAGAGAGATTAATTTTGCGTCGAGCAAGTACTAACAATTGGCTGACAGCCTATCGGGGTGGCTCGCTTGGCCCTCTCGTAACGCAAGGCACTTGCACCCTTGCACCGCAGTTGCACAAATCACAGCGACTCGACTTATAAAAGAGAATCTATATTCACGAGGTAACAATTACAAAATCAAGGCAAGCGTATGCCTTATGACGTGGCGCAATCGGTAGCAAAGCCAGTAACAGTCTCAGCTCGCGGGCCTATATATCCTAGGCGCGAGCCCCGAAATTATTTCTCTCTCCCCTCTCGTCGCACACCACGAGCGCCGCTACTCATCGGTTGACGATCTGTCGTGCTGAAAATGAAAACCGCTGCCAATTTATTGGCAAAGAGCTTCCTCATAAAAAATAATATTAATAAAAGGCATCGGTTATTAACGTGAAAATTCGTATTTTTAAATTTTAATTCAATGTCTAGTGTCCTAACTACCAGACGATCACGACCTGCCTACACTTCTATGTTAGCCAAAAGGCCGAGAAAACAAAAACTCATACAGACATTTGTTGGTAATTCAATGTAGTTTCCAAATATGTAAACCAAATTGTCCTACGACGTCTGGTTCCAAATCTCGATTTCAAGCCTATCACAGGACTTCCTCTATGAGAAAGCAAAAAAACAACTTTTCATTTCAAGTCGTTAATTTTAAAAATATTCGGTAAATCTCTATTTTTTTAATAGAGAATATAAAAATAAAATATAAAAATTCCTTCATTTCGCTCCTTCAGTTTGCTAAGACTTATTTCGATCGATAAAATTATTATTTTCTCTCTCTTCCCCTTTCTTTTTATTTAAACATAAAATTTACATACATTCAGACGACGAAGACGAAACCTACGAAGAAGACGAATGGTCTAAAAACATGCGGGAGACGATGATGCGAAATGAGATACTGCTCGATGCACAGGCAAAAGCCACAGAAAAACTTCCGAAGGCAATGACTTCGCTCATCTACTCAAACAACTCGGTCATTCGAGCACAGCAAGAAAAAATGCTACAGCAAGAAACCACAACTAGGAAAATTGACATGCTGTGTGACTCGATAAGAAATCTGATTGATCAGACCCGACGTCAAAATACCGTGGATTCAAACATTCAGAATAAGGTACATAACTCTACCATGAATCCAGATTCAAATAATGCGAGATTTTAAGATGTTAATTCAGAGTTTAATGAATAGATCAGATACCTCTGTAACGAAGAAAATTTTCATTAAAAGGAATCATACTCTAAATCCAAAAATGCAAATGGATATTTGGCTCGATCTCCTCAGAAGTGAATTGAGAGCACATAATCTCATTGACTCATTGACTCATCGAAAAAGATAAATTTGATCATTTAAATTCAGAAGAGATTGAAGAGTGCAAACAACGAGTACGGGACATTGTTACCAATCGTCTCGATTCCTATTACCATAAGAAAATTCTGCATATAACAGAACCTAAAGAGTTGATTACAAAACTGATTGATATCAAGAGGATTGAGAACAATGTCCTGGGAGAAACAATCAGAGAGAAACTGTACTGCATGAGAAAAACTTCTGAGGAGAACGCAAAAGAGTATGCCGATGCATTTGATGGTCTAGTGAATGAATTCGACAACAGTTACACTGAGAAAATGACAGAAGCTGAAAAAGCCTCAATTTTTTATCATACACTCAAAGATAACTGTACTCAATTTCAAACGACTTATCTTACCAGAAAGTCATCAGACAAGCCAATGAATTATGAGGAAATGAAAAATTTACTGTTGCAGCTGGACAACAGAGCTCCAACTAAGACTACTCAAAATTCAGAGAAGACAGTACCTGTGGTCAACGTTGTCAAAACGTCATCCGCTGACAAGTGCCACAGATGCACCAAAACTGGTCACTGGGCTAATGAATGCCCACTTAAACCATGAAATTTGTGGTTCTGTTACACCTGCAATGATGTGAAGAAACATAAGTCCGAGACTGGTCCAAACAAGACACAAAAGTATGTATCTGATTCTAATAATACCACTAAACGCACTAACCCAATGAGAGGAAGAGGTAATGCTAGAGGTAACTTTAAAAGAAGTAATCGGTATAAACCCTATGATAAACAACCCAAGGCTAACTTAACAGGTGAGTCCTCTATGATTAATAATACTTCAACAAATATATCTTTTATCTCGGATTCAGGGGCGACCGAACATATCATTCAAAAAAAAGAATTACTGAGCGATTTTATAAAAAGTAAACTTGGAATAATTAAATGCGCGAATAAAGATAGCTCAGCAAACATTAAGATTGATGGAACGGGTACCCTAAAGTTTACTACAAATAATAATAAAGAGATAAAGTTGTGGAATGTATTGGCTGCAAATAATGTCGCGGAAAATTTATTGTCCCTTCGTAAATTTGCAGACGCGGGATATGGTGTATACCTTGATAATGCAGAGTTAAGTATTTTTGATAAATCAAATAATAAAGATTACATCAAAGGTATATACCATAAACCGAATTGGATAGTAACATGTAAATTTTCGGAATTCTACCGGAAACACCCAATCCAATATGAAGTAATAGCTAGATTAACTGATACCGAGCATTTGCAAGCAACTGAAACCCCGCAAGTTTCAGAGCTTGGGAGGGAGGATTCAGAGTTTAGAAGGGAGGATTCAGAGCATGAGGACTTATATATTCCAAGAAAAATTACATACTTCAATGAAGAGATCCCCGAAAACGAGATAGAAAAATTTACATGGAACTATCCTCTATATTCAGACTCAATACATGAAAGCGAGGGCATGCTATGCCATAGAAGGCTAGGTCACGCGTCTCGAGATTACCTTATTAAATTACAAAAACAAATGGAAGTACTGAAAGAGGTAAAATATGGTAAGGAAATACTTGACTGTGATATTTGTATACTGGTAAAAATGGAAAGGCAACCGTTTCAGAGCATGAGAACAAGGTCGGACAGACCACTCCACACTTTACACACTGACACTATGGGGCCGATCACCCCTCAATCATTCCCAGACAATAAGAGATGGATTTTAGTTATTGTGAATGATTTCTCCAAATACGCCAAGATATACTGCATCACAAATAAATCAGAATCAGGAGACTGCTTGGAAAAATACTTAAGAGAAACAAGGAATTTAAGAGGCAAAAATGAAAAAGTATGTTTTATACGGAGTGACAATGGGACGGAATTTACAGGTGGTAAATTTGCAGAAATTGTTGAGCATGAAAAGGCAACTTTCGATTTTGCACCACCATTTACCCCTCAACTGAACAGAACAGCCGAAAGATTTAATAAAACTATTCAGAATAAAATCAGAGCTCTTATGTTCGATTCAGGTTTGCCCGAGTCCATGTGGAGTCTTTCTGCTGAAGCAGCAACATATATCTACAATAGAACTCCTCACAAAAGCAATGGTTTCAAGACACCTATATCGCTAATGAATGAAAATATAAAGAATAATATCGACAAGATTGAAAGATTCGGATGTTTAGCTTACGCTAAAATACTCACCAATACGAGAAAATTCGACAAGAAAGCAGCAAGAGGAATTTTTTTAGGATATAGGCCTATTTGGCCTTCTTATTGTGGCAACCGAACAATAACCGATTTCTCATATCGAGACATGTAATATATAATGAGAAAGTAACTTACCGAAACATCAAAGAAAATCGACAACTACAACAGAAAATTCATGAAGGGGAACCAAAGTTGGTACAAGAGGAGACTGAGGAAGAGGAAACAAAGTCGATAGAAGAGAAAATTAATGAAGAGAAAATTAGCGAAGAGAACGATTCAGTACCGAAGGAAATAGTAAAAGAAAAGCCACCACCAGTTAAAAGAAAATCAGAACCACCGACGAGAATACTTCCTAAAAGAGCAGCCAAAAATAATCCACAGAGAGATCCAAAATTTGTCTACCAAATATTAACTGAGCCAATGAGAGAGTCTGATGAATGCCAATTATACAGAAGTATTGCTGAGGTATGTAGAGACCCGGTAACTTACAAGAATGCTATGAAATCTAAAGAGTCACTACATTGGCAAGCAGCAGTTAACGAGGAATTGAGATCAATGGAGAAAAATAACGTCTGGAGCTTAATTGAAAGACCATCACAAGAAATTATTATAGATTCCAGATGGGTCTTTAAAAGAATAGTGTCACCGAATAATGAGATAATATACAGAGCAAGACTCGTGGTCAGAGGATTCAAGGATACAAATGATTACGAGATCAGAGAAACTTATGCCCCGGTATCAAGAATGACGATAATCAGATCAGTGTTTGCGATCATTAACAAATACGACCTTGAAGCCATACAACTAAATGTCAAAACAGTTTTTCTTAATGGGGTTCTGGAAAATGACATATATATGGAAATTCCGGAGGGAGTAAATATCAATGAAGAGTCAAAGGAAAAATATGTGTGCAAACTCAATAAAGCTCTTTACAGATTAAAAGTCACTCCAAAGAGGTGGAACAAGAAATTTTCAGAGGTAGCTATAAAACTTGGACTGCAAAATGATATAAATGAGCCATGTTTGTACTCTTGGCGTTTTCAGGGAAAGCTTGTTATTCTAGTGCTATATGTTGACGACATAACCCTTGCAAGTAATTGTCATGCTAAAATGACAGCGATACGGGATAATTTATGCAAAGAGTTCAAATGAAGGATCTGGGTGAACCCAAAGTATACCTCGGCATGGAAATTTAGAGAGATAGAAAGAATCGGAAAATCGAGTTGAAAAAATCGGAGTATATCGAGAGAATACTTGAAAAATTCAAAGTGACAGAGTGCAAACAGCAGGCTACTCCAATGATTACGAGACAAGCTAAAAAGATTGAGAATAAAATTCCAGAGAAACAACAGGAGATGATGACCCCCTTTCGAGGGCCGTTCAGAAAGGCGATGTACCTGGCTGAAGTAACTCGCCCGGATATTGCTTACGCAGTTAATTTACTCTCCAGAAGACAGATTGTTCCAACAATTGGTGACTGGACGGAAGTCAAAAGAATATTCAGATATCTAAGAGGTAGCACAAATGAAGGTTTGGTATACAGAGCGAAAGAGGACGAGATGAAGGTATTTACAGATTCAAGCTTCGGTGATTGCGAAGAGTCTAAATCTACGAACGGTAACATCATCAAAATTTTCAATTATACAGTTGCTTGGAGAAGCAAGAAACAGACTCTAGTAACCAGGTCGACATGCGGAGCAGAATATTATGCTATGAGTGAGACGTGCCAAGAAATTATATCATTGGATAAAGCTCTAAGAGATATGATAGGCAAAACTTTCTATCCTGTTGTTATAAAGTGTGATAATAAGTCCTCTAAGAGTTGTACTGAGATGGAAGGGAGCAATAAATTAAAATGTTTTGATTTACCTATTTCAGAGATTCAGAGTACAATTAATGAAAGAGAAAGAACTGGCATTAAATTTCCTATGACTGAGATACACGGGGATTTTATTAAACAATGCGTAAAAGATAATAGGGTTAAAATCAGTTGGGTACCCTCTAAAGAAAATCTAGCTGACATAATAACAAAGCCATTACCTCTTCCAACTCACAAATATTTAAGAGACAGAATAACCAATTTTAATTCCTCAAAGTAATATTCAGAGTTCATTATACTAATCATGTTCGTTTGTTGCTTGGATTATCAGCGCTTCGAGCTGATAATATATATTCTTGATTCGTTCTCTTATATTTTTCACACTCTTAATTATTTTTCAAAATAATCCTGTTTGAGTTTTGTGCAGAGTGCGCAGTGTTTATTTTAGTTTGTGTTTAACACAGTTTTTCAGAGTGTTTTAATAAAGCTACATGTTCTTTGTTTGCTCCTATTGTTTCATTTAATCTACGCTATCAGCCAAAATAGAGCAGGATAAAATCCGGCAGCTTATTGATTAATAATCGCTTATTATCGTAATGACTTAGCAGCACTTGCCATGCGGCAGCAAAATGCTCGCCACCTGACGGAACTTCTTGAAGCAGCTCAGCAGCCTCGCCCTTGACGTAGTTTCTCAAATAGTTCATCTTGAATATATTGGGTAGATTCGGACGTTCGATCACCATTTCTCTGAACGTGTCCCGAAATCTAACCCAATCCTGAATGTCACCCGAAAAGTCACCGATGACGATCGTTGGCAGCTTCGCTCGGTTTACGTCCATATCTTTTACTATGCCGTAGGCGGCGGGCTGAGTGCCCAGGCAAAGAGTCTCTGCCTTCACCTTGAGGAGTTGATCCTGAAAACGACCTAGATTCGTCAAGAATCCTTCATACGTTGCTTCGTATTTGTTGTCGGTGAAATACGGATCATCTGCGTCCGCATCTGTATCTTCTTCCAATAGTTTATGAGCAGCTTTGAACTCGGTCCAACGGATTTTTAGTTGCTCCATGCGCGACATGCACGCGCCTATGGTCATCAACTTTTCGCCCAATCTTCTGAAGTTCTCATACGCTTTCTCTATCAGTCCGGCTCTTTTCAGCTGAGCCTTCATTTTAACAATGTTTTGTACTTATACTTCAATCAAATACGCTACTGACTCAATTCAAGCTCGATCTATTATTAATCAATCCCACCCAGCAAATATGTCCGGTTACGAAGGACCATATTTTTTGTAGTGAAAGGTCAAAAACAATAAAACCTTTTATTTTCTCTAAATTTGCTGTGATGGAAGGGATAAAATCAAATGATCTTAACAAGAATTTTTATTCAGTAAATATATAATATTTATTAAATTATTAAACATGAATGAGTATAATACAATGCTAATTTATAAAATGGTTGAACAAATCGTGTCGAGTATTTGTTTACTTATAAGACTTCACGCTTAGCGTCGAGTCGCATTCGCGATCTTCAATCTAAATTTTGATAGATTGATTCATCGGACTTGCCGAGTGTGAGTGCAGTCGCGCATTGCTTTCAGCAAAATAGCTGGTTAGCAGCAGAAAGCAACGATTACTCAAGTGACCTCGGGCTAGGGGTTGCCCCTTCAACGGTCAGCTCTCGAAATCGTCAGCGCGCTAGAAGACGAATCTTCCTTAGCCCACAACTCCTCGAGCTTCGCAGCGCGCAAGAAGACAAGTCCTCTTCAGGCACGAAACTTGAGCGTGCAGTGCAAACTGCCACCAGCATTCGCTAGGAATCAAATAATGCTGGTAACGCTATACTCTCTTATGCGGCTAACTCGCCTTTTATTTGCGCGCGAACGACCATCGGAGTCGTTGCCACCTATCGGTGACGAACTAAAACACCCACACTAAAACTAACAGTAACTAAGGCTGCTCTCATTAACAGGATAGAAAAAGTAAATCATGTTCTATTTAAATATTTTCTTTTCCAACTTCAAGCCCTATTTAATTAATGGGCCTGGCTATTCAGGGGAATTTGGTGGACGAAAACATTTTCGTACACGAAAATTTTATGAAAACTCATGTATTCGACAATTTTCGTACACGAAAATTTGGATTTTCCAGGATAAATTCTTCGACGAAATTTTCCGGAAAATTTTCGCACACGAAAATTGGGACAACAAAATTTTACAAATTTATTTGCCAAAAATTTCGTGGACGAAATCTCGAAATTTCTACAACGAGTTTATTAACGAAATTTTCGGGAAAATTTTCGTGTACAAAAATTTGGTCAACAAAATTTTTCGAGACAATCATTTTATCTGTCAACAATTTCGCAAACGAAAAAAATTTCGTACACGAAAGAAGGTCGATGACTTGAAATTTTTCAACATATTTCATTCACGAAATATTTTCGTTCACGAAGTTTTTTCGTACACGAAATTTTTTCGTTCACGAAATTTTTCAATTGGGTAAGCTGCCCAGTTAATGACCGAATTGTTGTTTTTCAGCGTTAGAAAAACTAAAAAAAAAAGAATGATTGCGTATAGAAAAAAACTAAATAGATCATCGCGTAGCTAATTAAATGTTAAGCCAATTAAAAATACAGAAAAAATATTTTAGTTGGTCTCTACCCTACTGAGTCGAAAAATGTTTTTAATTTATATCTTTTTTCTAAACTGAACATCGAAAAACGGCTCTATGGGAACTTTCATTTTATTGCTCTGAATAACTGGTAAAAATTTTAGCTAATTCCACCGATCAGATTTCCTGGAAAACGTGTTTGAAATTTTTACACGTTCCCCCAGCTTGAAATTTTCGAACTTGAAAATTTCGGTGGAATAAGCTAAAATTTTTACTAGTCATTCAGAGCAATAAAATGAAGGTTCCCATAGAGCCGTTTTTTGATTTTCGATTTAGAAAAAAAGATATAAAGTAAACAAATTTTTCGACTTTGTAGGTTAAAAATGTGGGGTACAGACCTCCTTAAGGTGATGCCGAAGCTCCGATTTTGACCGGCCGAGTATTATAAGTATAAATTAAAATAATTTTTATACTAGGCCGATTTTTTAAAAGCGGCTCTGTGGTGCCCTCCGAATTGATGCTGTGAACAACTGCGCCAAATTTCATCCTATTTCATTCGTCAGTTTTACCAGAAAACGGGATCGAAATTTTTGCCTAACGTTTGCAGGAAAAAAAATTTTGATCCTGTTTTCCGGGAAAACAACCCGATGAAATTGGCGGAAATTTGGTGCGGTTGTTAGTAGCAACAATACGGAGGGCTCCACAGAGCCGTTTTTCGAAAATCAGCCTGGGAAAAAAGTTACAACTTGTTCAATACTTCTTTATTTATAGTTAAGGTGATGCCTTGGCCCCAATTTTGACCGACCGAGCATTAAAAATGTAAATTGAAACAACTTTTTTACTAGACCGATTTTCGAAAAAAGGCTTTGTGGAGCCCTCCGTACTGTAGCTGTGAATAACTGCACCAAATTTCAGCCAATTTCATCGGATATTTTTCTCGGAAAA
Organism: Trichogramma pretiosum; assembly: GCF_000599845.2. Taxonomy (NCBI): domain Eukaryota; kingdom Metazoa; phylum Arthropoda; class Insecta; order Hymenoptera; family Trichogrammatidae; genus Trichogramma; species Trichogramma pretiosum. Next base: position 70,095 of record NW_019641623.1, read on the forward strand.
CAGGATCGAAAATTTTGATTACTGTTTACAGCATAAAAAATTTTGATTACTGTTTGCAGCATAAAAAATTTTGATCCTGTTTTCCCGGAAAACTATCCGATAAAATTGGCTGAAATTTGTCGCAGTTGTTCGCAGCAACAATACGGAGGGCTCCACAGAGCCGTTTTTCGAATATCAGCCTGGAAAAAAAGTTACGAAAATATACATTTTCTGTGCTCGGTCGGTAAAAATTGTGGCCAAGGCATCACCTTAATATAATTTATATGGATCGAAAGTTGGATCAAACTGTAGGTATAACATTGTTCAATAATGGACAAACATTACAAATCAGATTAAAATTCGCATATTCAATTTATAAGTAATTATTCATCTAGTAGTCATTAACTTGGTGGTGGTCAGAAACTGGGCGTTAACCCTACCCAAATATATCGAAATATAATGATTTCACCAGGTGCACTCGAAAATCCTGATAAAAACCATTCTCTATTACTCTCTTTAAATTTCTTTCTTCATAGGTTGTAACTTGTACGTCGCGGCATCATCTTGTCATCTTTGTGTGAAGAAAAATTTTTCACGTTTTTTCGTGAACGAATTTTTTTCGTGAAGGAAATTTTTTCGTACACGAAAAATTTTGTCCATGACTTATTGTAGCAAATTCGAAATTTCGTGTACGACAATTTTTCCGAAAAATTACGTCGATGAACTTATCCCGGAAATTAAAATTTTCGTACATGAAAAATTTTCCGGAAAATTACGTCCATGAACTTATCCTCGAAATTTAAATTTTCGTACACGAAAAATTTTCCGGAAAATTACGTCCATGAACTTATCCTCGAAATTTAAATTTTCGTACACGAAAATTTCCGATTTCCTGAGTTTTACATTTAATATTTCGTGCCCCATTTTCCCCTGAATAGCCACTTCGTTAATTAATATAGGCAACCACAGTCTCGTATAACTAATACGAGTAACTAAAGACTTGTATAAATAATACAAGCACCCGAGTCCTCTATAACTACAATAGGCAACCATAGCTTCGTATAACTAATTCGAGATGGTAAAACCCCATGTGAATAACACGCAGGAGTAATACCGTATACATTATAACCATTTATAATATAAATATAAACACAGAACTCGTGTGCAGGCGAAAAGCTTATGAATCGTCCGACTTCACACCGAAAGCTCTGAATTTCACCGGCTCATAGTAGGCAAAACAGACACACACACACACACACACACACACACACATACATCGGCCTATCGGCCTCCTTGGCTCAGTGGGTATAGTTCTTGCCTGCTGATACAAGGTACGCCGTAGGGCGTGGGTTCGATCCCCACCAGACGAATTTTCGAGGTTCGTTTTTTCGCCTGGTGTGGTCGAGCCTGTGCCTGAGGTGGAGCGGGTACCACTCAAAAAGAAGACCCGGGCTATGTCATCAGCCTCCGAAGCGGTAAAAAACCNAAAAAAAAAAAAAAAAAAAAAAAAAAAAAAAAAAAAAAAAAAAAAAAAAAAAAAAAAAAAAAAAAAAAAAAAAAAAAAAAAAAAAAAAAAAAAAAAAAAAAAAAAAAAAAAAAAAAAAAAAAAAAAAAAAAAAAAAAAAAAAAAAAAAAAAAAAAAAAAAAAAAAAAAAAAAAAAAAAAAAAAAAAAAAAAAAAAAAAAAAAAAAAAAAAAAAAAAAAAAAAAAAAAAAAAAAAAAAAAAAAAAAAAAAAAAAAAAAAAAAAAAAAAAAAAAAAAAAAAAAAAAAAAAAAAAAAAAAAAAAAAAAAAAAAAAAAAAAAAAAAAAAAAAAAAAAAAAAAAAAAAAAAAAAAAAAAAAAAAAAAAAAAAAAAAAAAAAAAAAAAAAAAAAAAAAAAAAAAAAAAAAAAAAAAAAAAAAAAAAAAAAAAAAAAAAAAAAAAAAAAAAAAAAAAAAAAAAAAAAAAAAAAAAAAAAAAAAAAAAAAAAAAAAAAAAAAAAAAAAAAAAAAAAAAAAAAAAAAAAAAAAAAAAAAAAAAAAAAAAAAAAAAAAAAAAAAAAAAAAAAAAAAAAAAAAAAAAAACATACATCGGCCTCCTTGACTCAGTGGGTATAGTTCTTTCCTGCTGATACAAGGTACGCCGTAGGGCGTAGGTTCGATCCCCACCAAGCGAATTTTCGAGGTTCGTTTTTTCGCCTGGTGCGGTCGAGCCCATGCCCGAGGTGAAGCGGGTACCACGCAAAAAGAAGACCCGGGCTATGTCATAAGCCTCCGAAGCGGTAAAAGACCCCGATCACTGTGCGAGTTGGAAGCGATAGGATAATCATAAGTAGGAGCCCGAGGCGAGGACTCACAAGGCTGGCAATAGATGGAGCACAACACTCCCATGATGAAGTCGGAAGCGAGAACCACACTCACAAGAGGGCGCCAGATGTGAGAGCCAAGGCTCTGCTGGAGCACATGACGGCGCCTGAAGCGCGAACCACACTCACAAGATGGCACTAGACAGCGAGTTCTAAAGAAGATGTCCAACTCAGGAGGAGATGCCAGTAATATGTGACCACGCAGCAGATGGCACTGAAAAAGGGGATACGACAATCGACGATGGCATCGTGCAGGATCGAAGGTTCACCAAGCAGAAAGAAGATGAGTCCCTGAATCCCTAATCGTCGCATATCACTATGCGACGGATGGAGGATGTATGGAAAACAGCGACTAACAGAAGTAGCAGAAATGCTCAACTAACCCCGGCCTCACAACTTTTGTGCGGGGGGTTCTCGGATCTGCCCCAAAATTTAGTATGTTATTTGGGTATGTGAAAATAGGCTTCAGGTAAATTTTTAGCCCTCTAGGGGCCTTGGGGCCCAATTTTGGGTCCCTCGAAGGTCCAAAAATAGCCGTTTTTACCTATTTTTACGTATTATTCAAATAGCTGTAACTCAGGCACCAGTGCATATTTTTTAACTCTGAGGGTTGCATTTTTTAGGTCAAGGTATGTACTTTTCATAAAAAAATTATGTAGAGCTCGATAACCCCACCCCCGGTTATGGGAGGGCAATGAAGGGGGATAAAAAATCCCAAAATTGTCGTTTTTTAGCTTTTTTTAAATTAATGTAGAAGGCAATAGGATTGAAATTTTGACTTTTGCAAGGTCTCATTTTAAAGGTATTTTTATTACCTTTAACTTGCCGTGGGCAGATTTAAGATTGAGTCAAAAACGACGGAGATGGAGCTGTTTAAAGGTGCCAACATTATGAAAAAAGGCGTTTTTTCGAGATTTCGATAAGCTGTAACTTTTTTTCTAGTAACATGAATCTCTTTGAAATTTTATGTGAAAGTAGTTAATTACATGTAGTTTGAAGCCATGTAGGTAAGGATCTTGGTATTTTCCTCTATAACCGAAAACGAGGCCCCGGAAATCCGGCATTTTAGCCCTTATATAGGCAAAATACATGTTAAATTGGGCGGCAAAACTATTTGGCAACTCCTAAAATTATCGCAAAATAAACATAAAAAAAATCAAAAACGACATATCGAACGTATTTTTCGACGAGAAATCTAATGGTAACCTAGAATTTGACCTCGAACATAACCTCTAAGCTATAGCGAACCAAAATTGATTTTTCGAACGGTAAACCCCTTTTTTTATTTCAGATTTGAAAAGAGCGAAAAATTTTACGTTAAAATACATAGTTTGTTTTTTTTCAAGGTAATTTTAAGAGCGCCACAGATCGAAAATAAACTCTTTGGCTATGAGTTTAATATTAATTCAAATGGAGCCTTCATTTTCAAACTGTGGCACCCTTAAAATTACCTTGAAAAAAAACAAACTATGTATTTTAACGTAAAATTTTTCGTTCTTTTCAAATCTGAAATAAAAAAGGGGTTCACCGTGCGAAAAATCAATTTTGGTTCGCTATAGCTTAGAGGTTATGTTCGAGGTCAAATTCTAGGTTACCATTGGACTCCTCGTCGAAAAATACGTTCGATATGTCGTTTTTGATTTTTTTTATGTTTATTTTGCGATAATTTTAGGAGTTGCCAAATAGTTTTGCCGCCCAATTTAACATGTATTTTGCCTATATAAGGGCTAAAATGCCGGATTTCCGGGGCCTTGTTTTCGGTTATAGAGGCAAATACCAAGATCCTTACCTACATGGCTTCAAACTACATGTAATCAACTACTTTCACATAAAATTTCAAAGAGATTCATGTTACTAGAAAAAAGTTACAGCTTATCGAAATCTCGAAAAAACGCCTTTTTTCATAATGTTGGCACCTCTAAACAGCTCCATCTCCGTCGTTTTTGACTCAATCTTGAATCTGCCCACGGCAATTTAAAGGTAATAAAAATACCTTTAAAATGAGACCTTGCAAAAGTCAAAACTTCAATCCTATTGCCTTCTACATTAATTTAAAAAAAGCTAAAAAACGACAATTTTGGGATTTTTTATCCCCCTTCATTGCCCTCCCATAACCGGGGGTGTGGTTATCGAGCTCTACATAATTTTTTTATGAAAAGTACATACCTTGACCTAAAAAATGCAACCCTCAGAGTTACAAAATATGCACTGGTGCCTGAGTTACAGATGTTTGAATAATACGCAAAAATAGGTAAAAACGGCTATTTTTGGACCTTCGAGGGACCCAAAATTGGGCCCCAAGGCCCCTAGAGGGCTAAAAATTGACTGAAGCCTATTTTCACATACCCAAATAACATACTAAATTTTGGGGCAGATCCGAGAACCCCCCGCACAAAAGTTGTACATATATGAAAAAACTGCTCATATATATATTTGGTACATGCCTTGTAAATACAAGGTACATACATTCTATATATATACCTGGTATATACCTTGTGGAAACGTATTTTATATTTCTTGCTTTCTCAAAAATTCTTACAAAACCCTGACTATACCTAGCGAGCGTGAGCGAGTGAGGTAATTCGCTAGTAACCATTAAAATTGGTTCAACAATAATGATACGACGAAATATCGATGTTTATTTAGGTCTAGTCAAAGCTAGTGGTCCTGCTATCATTAAATATAATCGATTGAAAAAAGAGTTTCGACCTGATTTGCCACAATACAATGACGCCCCCATAATGAGTAAATACCGGACTAGAGATAATAAATGAGTTCCACAACCCATTTCAATTCAAACAGATGTAAATAAAAAAAATATACCAATCGTAACTGATGTAAAAGGACTAATAAATGATGATGGTTACTCCTCTTATGTTAATGTAACATTGCAATGTTTGTTTCATTGTGAAGCTATAAGAAGAGTTTTGTCGGAAACCAAAGAGGAATTAATTTTAAAAAAATTATTCCAGTCCTACGCATCAGGTGATAAGTGGAATTTAAGAGATTTGAAACAGTTTGTTAACATAAAATATTTATTGCCCATTAACTATGATGTTGCAGAATTTTTAGTTGAATTAATTTCGAAACAACTTCTTTTACAACAAATATTATCACATGAATTGACTAAAACTCTTTCATGCACAGGTTGTAAAGACATTGAAGTTGTTAAATGTGAATCCAACTATATATTACAATTAATTTTACCGAGTAAAGAATATGCTTATACTCTACAAGAAATATTTGATTACAATTTCGATAAATAGATAACAGTTCCAAGTCATTGTAAAAATTCGTATAAATGCCAACAATTACAACGATACGAAGAGGTCCAATTAACAAATTCCACGCTAATTATTAAACTTTTGAGTTACGAAGACAAAGATGAACAAGCTTTGAGAAAAGTTTGTCAAAAAATTAATGAAGTTCATAAATCGATCGTAACCATAAAAGGTAAAAAATTTAAAGTAGTAGGAGGTATATTTCACCATGGTAAAAACATTCCTAACGGCTATTACACTAACATGCTCCAGATAAATAAACAATGGGTATTTGTTCACGACCAATCTGTTAAACCAAAACAATGGCCTAGATCATCTGCTAATATATACATTTTGTTTTTAGAATTAACTTAAAATATTACATTTAGATTTTTTTATTGTACGATTTTTAAATAATAATTTACATACCACTGTTAAATTTTAGGTTATGTTGCCACTATTCAGAATACGTATTTAAAAAATATTTACTGTAAGTGTTAAATACTGTATAATTAAAAATCGAATTATTTTATTTTAAATATTAAATATTACATACCACTGTTAATTTTGCATAAGTTTATCATTTTTTTTAACAACGTATATTTGAATAAATAATAGTTACTATATATGTTAATATAATTAATTCCGTATTAGATACGTTTAGGGGTAGTTATAGGTTCGGTGATAAAAATTTCAGTTTGATTAAATGTACTTGACTTAATATATTTGATTTCAATAATATCATGGGCGATTAATTGATAATTTACAATTTCAAAAATTAGCAAAAAAAAAAATATTTTGATAAAAGGAATTACTCTTCGGAATTATTCTATTTGTAAATTCTGGTGTATTTCAATACGAATTCATAAGAATGTATTCATATGGTATTTTATGTATTGCGAGGCAGTTGGCGCGTTTAGCGGCGATCGGCATGGCAGAGTGCTGGCGGACGCGAGCGAGGGGCAAGCCCTCGCGGCGGTGCCATGTTCCTCTCCGACCGCGGCAACGTACACAAATAGGCTTCGCGTGGGGGCATCACCCGTCTCCCTCGCACGCACGTGCGCCGTGCCCCCCATGTGCTGAGAGGATCCACCACAACGCTGAGGCACCGAGAGAGGGGAGGTCGCGCGCTCGTATAAATACGGGCCACGCAGAAGCCGAGATTTATTATTATTCAGTCCAAGCCTCTGAGCAGTAACCTGAAACGAGGACTCTACCTGAGACACTCGAGGTAAATTTTAACTTTTTTTTCTTATGGGATTTGATGTGTGTGTGAGCGCTGGCGCCGATACGCATCGTACGTTGTATGTAGAGTGAAAGTAATAATAATAATTGTATAGCGCGACCGAATTATGGCGCGAAATTAAGTAAATAATAAATGTAAGGGGGTATTTTTGTAACGGGTTTTTGCGGCAGTTAAAGCCGATCGGTATTAAAATAAAAATCAGTTCTTCTCTGCGCTCAGAGTCGAAGACTACCAAAGAAAAAAAGCGTCCTTCGACCTCTACTTTTCTTAAACTTTCCCGCCTTTTCACATATCTCGACGAAGACTTAGCCAACGGACACCCGACCCTACACCAAGTGGCGTGCCCAACGTGTGTCTTCTCTACAAAAGAGAATCGAAGCAGCAGCAACGACGATACCCTCGACCCGGAGAGCTCATGCCTATCGACGATAAGAACAAGAACTCACTGAAAAAACGGCCACGCAAGTCAGCAACACCTCTACGCAGCAACAAGCGGCCAGCAGGTGAGCGAGCGCGCGGGACCAACACACTTCTGGGAGTGAAAAACCCAGTGGCGCCCAGTGGAAGAGGAGCGAGCAGCGGCCACCCCGAAGCCGTCAACGTCGAGCAGCAGACCGCAGCTGCCGAAGTGTTGGCACTGTAACGGCCGACACATGAACCGCGATTGCCCGAATCGCCCAGAGAGCCCCAGAAGAGACCAGGAAAACTGGAGGAAGGCGGAAGACGTTACGAAGCCTTCCGCCGACCACAAGTAAATAATTTTAACGTCCGAGGAGGCAGACTACCAACAATCCGAGTCGCCTGCAAAGGAGAGGAGGTAAGAGCGGATGTAGACTCGGGAGCGACACACCATTTCGCAAGTCCAGAGCTCGTACCAGAGCAAGAACGCCTACCGACTGAGTACACGTACGCCGAGTTGGCGATAATCGAGGCACCAGCAGACATCATCGGTAAAGCGAGACTCAAGATCCGCATCAACAGTCAGGAGTTCGAAATAGAAGTATTTATAACACCACGGAACCGACACCAACTGGTTCTAGGGATTCCTTTTGTGGAGCAAGAGGAAGAAATCCTGGATTTCCGCCGCCGAGTACTACACGTCGGACGCGATCGACGTACTACAGCCGCACTGATAGACCGCCAACTGGATTTCGAGTCACACACGACGTTGCCGAGTCACGGATTTCCGGAAGAGTACGAGGAAGAAGTGAAGGAACTACTGACGGAGTTCTGTCACGTGCTAGCCCCTGATAGACTAGGAGAAGGCACGAACAGTGCACAGCACGTAATACGGCTATTGACAGATAAACCTTTCCGCAAGTCACCCTATCGGTATAGCGAGGAGACACGGAAAGAGATCGAACGCCAGGTCCAAGAGATGCTCGCCAGCGGGATCATCGAGCCGAGTGACTCGCCGTACAACTCACCTATCGTTATGGCAAAAAAGAAAGGAGGAAAGCTTCGTTTCTGCGTCGATTATCGTCAATTAAACGAGATATTCATCGACCAAGCCCAACAAATACCCTTGATCTCTGACTCTCTGAAGGACGTGGGAGACGCGACGATTTTCTCGACGTTGGACCTGAAGAGCGGATACTGGCAGATCCCGATGGAAAAAAGCTCAAAGCCGTACACCGCTTTTACGACACCAACGGGAGGAACATACCAGTTCCGCTTCATGCCTTTCGGCCTTCAGGGCGCGGCTGGGACGTTCCAGAAGCTGATGTCGCAGGAAGTACTGGCGAGGTACCTGAACAAGTTTTGCCTGGTTTACCTCGACGACATCGTGGTGTACTCGAAAAGCTGGGAGGAGCACATTCACCACCTCACAAAAGTGCTCGAACGACTGAGTATTCACAAGCTCAAATGCGCCACAGAGAAAATACACCTCGGCACACGAAACATCGAGTACCTCGGATTTATCGTCAATGCCGAAGGCAACGAAGTGAAGCCCAGTTACGCACAGGCAATCATCGACACGCCGCCGCCAAGGTCTAAAAAAGAGCTGCAATCATTCGTCGGAGCTTGCAACTGGCTCAGAGAATACGTACCCGAGCTTGCAGTGAAAATGGCACCACTCACCGACCTCATGAGGGCCGCAAGGGGATTCGTTTGGACGAAGGCGGCGCAGGCGGCGTTCGAAAACGTCAAGGCGGCGTTTGAACAACCTTTGAGGCTCGCTCGGCCACGTTCGGACATGACGTTCGTGTTGCAGACGGACGCCAGCGCGAGAGGCATGGGCGCCGTCTTGTATCAACAAGGAGAAGAGAGCGAGGACCACCGCATTATCGCGTACGCAAGCGCGAAATTTTCGACAACGGAGAGCCGTTATCACTGCAACGAGCAGGAATGCCTCGCGGTGGTATGGGCCGTCAAGCGGTTCAGGCCCTACCTCGAGGACAGGCCTTTCGTCCTGCGTACCGATAACAGGACAATTACATGGCTACACCGTTTCAAGAACACGAAGGATAAGCTGACACGATGGGCGCTCTTGCTGCAGGAGTTCAACTTCAAAATAGAGCACTGCCCGGGAAGATACAACGAGTTACCCGACTTATTGTCGAGAAACCCGCAGGAGGAAACACCAGCGGACCTGAGCGACGTGGACCGGATCTACGTCCCCGAGTACTGACGCTCCGCGTCAGACGAAATAATTCCCCAGCTGGGCCTATTCACAGTAAACGAAGACCCAGTGGAGCGGATCCGCGCTGCGCAGCGAGATGATGCTGAGCTCCAAGCAGTTTCCGAATCGAGCCAGGTACGTCGCAGGGAGGGCCTCGTCTGGAAGAAGAAGCCAGGTACCAATCTGTGGCGAATCATCGTGCCGGCCGGCGTACGCGAGGAGCTGTTGCGCGCATACCACGAAGCAGACACAGCAGGACACCCGGGAGCGAACGAAACGCTGCGCCAACTCCAGAAGAAGTACACCTGGACCGGTATAATGAAAGACACGCGAGACTACGTGCGAAATTGCACCACGTGCAAAGAAGTAAAGAAAAACCGAACGCTGCCATATGCTCAATCGGCGCATAAGCCAACTAAACCGTGGGACACGGTGGCGTTGGACCTGATGGGACCATACCCGGCCACGAACGACGGAAGTCACCATCTCCTCGTCGTCACCGACATGTTTTCGCGATGGGTGGAGGTTTTTCCGATTGCCGCTACCGATGCCACAACCATTACTGCTCGCGTCGAGAAAGACGTATTCACGAGGTGGGGATTCCCGAGAGCAGTACTGACGGACAACGGAACTCAGTTCACCAGCAAGGCCTGGGCCATCGCCTGCAAAACGTGGCAAGCGATACCCAGGACCACCGCCAATTACTGGCCCCAGGCGAATCCCACTGAACGTCGGAACCAAGAGATCAAGACCGCACTCCGGACGCAATTGAGAGGACGGCCGCACAACGAAAGGGACGAGCATGTGCCCAAAATCCTCTTCCAGTTGCGAAATAGGCGAAACGCAGCGACAGGCAAGACGCCTGCCGAGATATTGCTGGGCAGAGAGCTCCTTCTGCCAGGTGAATGGAAATTCCCGCACCCGTTCACGGCCGAAAAAGAAGCCGAGCTGGAGGCAGTCCGTCGGCATCAAGCAAAGTACCAGGCCACGTACATCAAGGACGGCGAACAGACGGAACCACACTTCAAGATCGGCGAAATGGTCTATATTCGATCGAGCCCGTTCTCGAAGGCCTCAAAAAATTTTTGTGCGGGGTTCGCTTCTCCGTGGGAAGGACCGTTCCCGATAGTTAGAATCAAAAAGAGCGGAATATACGTCGTCGGGAAAGGAAAGGGCGTCACCACTCACGTATCACGAATAAAGCCGGTCAAGGAAGGAAGATAAAATATCGTACTCCGCATCGTCGCCTTCTAAGCGGGGAGGTTTGATGTGTGTGTGAGCGCTGGCGCCGATACGCGTCGTACGTTGTATGTAGAGTGAAAGTAATAATAATAATTGTATAGCGCGACCGAATTATGGCGCGAAATTAAGTAAATAATAAATGTAAGGGGGTATTTTTGTAACGGGTTTTTGCGGCAGTTAAAGCCGATCGGTATTAAAATAAAAATCAGTTCTTCTCTGCGCTCAGAGTCGAAGACTACCAAAGAAAAAAAGCGTCCTTCGACCTCTACTTTTCTTAAACTTTCCCGCCTTTTCACATATCTCGACGAAGACTTAGCCAACGGACACCCGACCCTGCACCAGATTATAACCCGCAGCAGTTTGCCACACGCAGCCACTACAGAGCCTCGAATCGTACCTGATGGTAAGAGCAGACTAGTAGCCGAGCTCAGTGAATAATTTCATTGACTCGTTGGCTGCGGTGACCAAACTGGTCATAGATCGGGCAAGTCCCAACGATCGTACAGCACGACGTTGGGTACGCACACCGGTCTTCCGAGACCCGGTGCAAGGCCGACGATCAAATTGACCGGGATTTCCCAAGTCCGCGTGTGCCGATCGTAACCACGACCGGCCGCGGTAATCCACGTGCGCCGATCGTGATCCCGATGGACCGTTGGAGTGTGGTGCTAGCGCGAGCCGACGAATCACATACGCAACCTAATTTCGCCCTCATCGCCAGCCCTTACAGCACCAGATTCTGGAACCAGCGGAAATTCTTCGCAAGCGAGTGGACGTCATCAAGAGGGACATCTGGAGAACGGAGAGGAACACCATGGAGCGACAAGCACAAAAATGCAAGTGTCCTTTTAATGTTTTACTCCGTCCGTTTTTCTCACCGCGTGTAAAAAGTGCCGCCTACGAAAAATTCAAAGAGCCCCGTGCGTGGGACATAGCATAGACGCGGTATTAACATCCCCTCTGCCAGCCTGTCGCAATCATAAACGAGCACACAACCGCGTTTTTCATTTATCTAGGGGTCCAGCAGCGCGGATACCTGAGTAAACATCGTGAAGTGTATTACGCACCGACGATAGTGCGTGGGTAGCCGCTAGATCCTCGAGCCATTCCAAGGGAGCGCGACTCCGGATCGCGACGGCCAGCAAAATAGACTATTTTTATATAATAAAACAGAATAATAAATAAATTATAGTAAAATTTAAAGCAAAATCAGTGTATCAGTGTACACGTACCCATCCCCAAATTCATAGAATATACCTCGCCGCGGTACGCGCAGAAACAATTTTGTAACTAAATACAATAGTAGGTAAAACCTACTACGCGACTCGCTGCGAGGTAACTAAAAAAAGAGAGTAAACTTGCAGTATATTATAGTTTTATTAACAATTTGTTGAAATTTCAAGTTATGAGAAATAAATTAGCTGTATCATATCCTAATTCGGACCAGACAGTCATACTTGCACTAAATAATCTTTTGAAAAAAAGTATTACCAATATATATTTGAATTTATCAGAATTGATTTCTATATTTTATATTTTTTATATACAACGCTTCATCCTGATTACGCGCGATGTGTTTGCCGATCTCGGCACTTGACCAGGGGAGCGCTAACTTAGCCACGAGCATCGTCTTCAGCACGCAATCCATGAGGCTGCACATGTACGCGCTACGTAATTCCCTGTTTGCCTTGGGTACAGTAATTTGTGTACATTGTAACGACAGTCGCACGTGCTCGTGCGAGAGCGGGGGAGAGGTATTCACGCGGCAAATCTCGGTAGTAGTAAATTTAATGTTCCAACGCAGCTATCGCAACGGCCAACCTAGCGGCTCTGCATAAGCACTTCTCTTATGTGAAGTTCTTTCTTAGTATAATTCTCATGCAAGCTTCCATAAAATATATTATATTAGCAGGCTTCAAGGAGAGAGAAAAAATATCGTACTAATCATCTAAAATATTGCTAACAGTTTTATAGTCTCGCAACTTCATCCCATCATTTTTTTCCTCATCATTCTGCATCGACTGCATCGGTTTTTGTGCGTAGGCGCGCTTGATTTTGTCGATATGTGCTTTTCGCTCGGCTCCGTTGCGGATTAAAGTCACCGACATCTCATTATGATCAACACACTTGATTTCATAAGGGCCCGTATATTCCTTGCTAAACTTATTTATTCGCGGTTCTTTTAACAACATCACCATTTCACCCTCGTGAAAATGTTGCGTATTAATATGTTGATCATAGTAATATTTTGAACGATATTTTGCCTGATTTAAATTCATTGCTGCAATCCTTTGCACTCGACATAGTTCTGCTGTCATGTCCTTCAAATAGCTATCGTACGAGTAAGCATTATCCGTGCTTGCGAATCCCGTTGGCATGCGGGCGCGAAAGCCCGTAACGACTTCAATAGGTGAAAATCCAGTCGCTTCGTGGATCGTATTATTGTACGCAAACTGTGCTAGTGGAAGGCAATCATCCCATTGTACTGTATCAATTGCGAATTTCTTTAAATATTCCGTCAATGTCGCATGCATTCGCTCAATCGCGCCACACGTCTGCGGTCTGTATACACAGCTCTTCAATTTTTCAATATTAAACAACACGCATAACTCCGTTAACAAATTATTTTGGAAAGTAGTGCCGTTATCGGATACCATTGAAAGTGGTGCGCCAAAGTAGCATACTACTTTATCGACCATTGCTCGTGCAACTTCGTGTGCATTGGCTTTCTTGCACGGTGTCAAGACTACAAACTTACTTAGCCAACACTGCATTGTAAGGATGTATACATTTCTTTTACTCGTTTGTCTAAGTGGCCCATAGAAATCTAATGATATTTTGTCAAATGGTTTCGCTAGGGTGTCGGATAAAAAGAGGGGCAGCTTAGTTTTCTGCCTGATAAGCTTTTTCGTCTGGCATGTCATGCATCGTTTCACATACGCGTCGACGTCCGGTCGCATATTGTTCCAATAAAAATCCTGCGCCAGCCGCTTATATGTTGCATTAATACCTCGATGCTCAGCTGCAGATGATTCATGATAGTCTCGAATCGCCTGCAACCTATCTTGTGGTGGCGGCACGACAAGCGAGTTTGTATATAGCATGGCTTTTACCTGTGTACCAGCGAAGATTTCATTGAATTTACTAATGAAGTACTGCCAGTCCCCCATATTCAATATTGACAAATCCCTCACTATACCAATGCAATCAATGTTTTTTAATCGTAACAAAGCTTTGAGGGATTTAATGATCTTATGTAGATCTTTCCGCATGCATTTTTCATTGACGTGCTCTTTTACGAACAGACAAAAATTTGTATTAAATTGCGTCTTAATCGTCATTATATCGCCAATCGTAAAATTTGCATCTTTAAAACTATTGCGCGAAAAGTAATCTCGTTCAATTAGCGCATCATGTTGCACGCAGACGTGACCAGTTCACGATTCTGCTTGCGGATAGGGTAATCACTGCTAGCTCTCCACCCAGCCTCGCGTCCCGCTTCACGCTTCACACTACCACAAGGCGGACCCGTCGTGCCGCTCGTCGTCTTCCCCCACGGCTAGACTACCCGGCTGCGCGTACATCTTCACTCCACCACTCATTCACTCACACCGCCTCCAAACTCATCAATTCCCTCCCAGCCTCCTACCAGTTCAATACCATCAACCCAAATTCACGTCCATTCCTGCTTTCCCACTTCCTTTCCCTTGAGAAAGCAGAGTGGCTGCAACGCTGCGAGGTTGAAAACCTCACTCCCATACCTCCCCCACTCCTTGACACACTATCCCTATCCTAGCTCACAATCTTAACCTATCCTTCCCCCTTTTTGCCCTTTTGCCTATAAGACTGTGGCACCGTGGTGGCTGGTATGTGCCCGGGGCTCGTGCTGCCTGCGTTGGCCGGGCGGCGGGGCTCATGGGCGGCTCTCGCGTCCTTACTTGTCGTGCGGCGGTCACCTGCGTGACTTGTAACCTGCATTGCTGTGACGCAGCATAGTTTTTAATCCACTGTATAATTGTAAATAGTTGTAAATATCTCTGTGTATGTGCTTGTTATCAGTACCTCGGTACTGAATGTTTTCAACGCTGTGTTGCTCACAGAGCGTGCCCATCTGCTCTCACTTGCTTTTTTTATTTTATTTAGTCTATATCTTACATCGTATATTTTAAGTTATAATTTAAGTTATTTTACTCCAACTATTTTTCTATTCATACTATTTGCTGTTTATTGTTAATACTAGGTATAATGTAATTCATACCAATGTATTTTTCATTGCACCGGGGCCAAATGGGGTGGTACCCCTCGGTCCCAAATAAAAATTAAATCAATCAATCAATCAATCAATCAATCATCGAAAATCTCTGACTGTTCAAATACATTCGCGGACATTGTGAAGACTAAATTTTCTCTGTATTTAAATGGATGATCTTTACTGATTTTCAAACCTCCAAATCCGTTCAGACCGTCGTTGTACCAAGGAGGTTTGTCACGCGGTGGTCTCGCTCTTGCTACATAATACTTACACAGTGCCGCATTCATAAGAGCTTGCTGCGCTCCCCCCGCTACGTCATCCGCACTTTGTAGCGCATTGACGTATTGTAGCTGCTCACGCGGCGGCACTTCTTTCTCGTGCTGCGCCGTCTGCTTCGTCGTGTCGTACGTATTATTATTATGATCACGCTCGCTTCTTGACGTCCCCACTAAGTCCATGCTGCTGTCAACCACCACGCGCTTTCGTAGCGGCGATCTTTTATCTTCGACCGTCTGCGCACTATAGGCGAGCGTCTCGTCTAGGCGAGCTTCTTGTACGACAGCGATATTGCTCTGGTGAATCGACGTTATTGGTTTCATAATGATCGTTGGGTATATCTGCCATCGAATTTCCCTTCTCTTTCGGTCGCTTATAATTATCATTCTCCTTCATGGCTTAATGTAGCTATACCGACCGGTAAATACAGCGTGTAATGTTTCTTGTGTAAATGCAAATGTATAAATCGTGCTCTTTCTTCCACTCAAAAGTAAAATGAATTCACCATTATCCAATGCAAAATGAATACATACATTTACGTTATACGTGTGCGAAAATATGTATACACAGTCAATATTGCCCCATTCCGAGGGCGATGCAAGTATCGCTTCTGCTTCTCTCGGATTGTTGCAAGATTCCAAAAAGGGTAACTGCAATAATAATCTGCGCAGTTCCGTAGCCGTCATGTCAAGGTCGAGTAGTTTTATCAACGAATAAAGGAGGCAATTATCTGGTGGTTTAGACGGAATATCGTCTGAGCGTATAAGGGTAGCTCTTGTATCTGCACATTCCTGATGCTCGGAATAGCCTCGCAACATACGCACCCCGCTATCAATTTGTGCACTGTCTAGGTCGTAGTCAGCCCATGTCTGGCTTTGCATTTCTTCGACCCCCTGAGTGCTCGCAGTGGCGTTGTCCTCGCTCTTTGAATGCACATTAGCCTTTAGAATCTCGCTATCACTCATTTGCACCTCGTGTACGGGGCTATTCTTATCTTGGCTCTGCTCTTCGTCTGAGTTCACTTCCCAGATGTCTATTCGCAATCTGCGTTTATTGGCAGCTACGTTTTCATGTAAGTCCACGTGCAGCTTCGTAGAAATTTCTCGCGCGATCTCCGTAAAGGAGCGTCTAACGTTTTCTTTCGCTTTCATTTCGACCGTTGCTTCTGGCATCGCTCTATCTTGCGAGCCATCATAATTATTATTATCGTGCAGAGACTGCATTTCTACCGGGGGCGTCTGCGAGATTTCCTGCGACTCGTGAGACCGCGAGTATAGCGCGCTATTACTTACTGTATCGCTCTTTTGCGCTACCTGATGAAGCGTATATTCTTCGAGCGGAGAGTCTAAATCCGATGCTTTTGACTCATCACGCGTGCTCTGACTTTCTTTCTGCTGTGAGTTGACGCTTGCGGCTTGCATTACTGGTGCTTGCGCTGGTTTCGCTGGCTTATGCTTACGCGGTCTCTTGCCTGCATTTATGATGTCTGTAATTTTTTCTCGTGCTCTCGTCTTTGCCTTGCGTTCCAATGGTAATAACATGCTGACGTCGCCATCTGCGTCACCGTCGTCGCTGCTGTAGTGCGAGCTTTCCTCTGCTGCCTCAATTTTTGCAGCCGGCATCAAGGAATCATCCGAATCCGACGATGACTCATTATCAAATCGTTCCTTATCGTCTTGTTTTTTTCTATCATCTGCGGTCGATCTCTTGTATCGCCTCGTTCGCACCCTTCAAATTCTGCCTGGAGGATGATCTATTTCAGCTGGCAGCTCATTATTCTCCTCCTCTTGCATATCTGCGAATTCGAAAAGCTGCTGTTTCGACATGTCTGCTGGGTTTTTTATTGATTTTATGACAGAATTCCGAGACGGCGCATCAGCATTTACATTTACGAGGCCACGTCTATATACGATATCAAAATCATATCCACGCAGCTCCGCTTTTAATCGATTAAACCGGAGGTCTGGCTTCTTGGTCTTATGAAAATCCACAAGAGCTTGGTGATCTGTTAGCACTGTGAACTTTCTCCCCCATAAATAGTAGTAAAATTGTTCTTTACCGAAAACAATGGCCAACAGCTCTTTGTCATATATCGCGTAACGTAACTTGGCGCCCGTGAGACAGCGAGAAGCATATGCGCAAACGTAATCCGAGCCTATTTTTCCCTGGCCAAGGATAGCGGACACAGCAAAATCACTAGCGTCAGTCGTGAGAATAAACGATTTCGACATATCGGGTGCTCGTAAAACTGGAAAATCACACATGCATTTCTTCAGCTCTTCGAATACACACGTTTGAGCCTCAGTCCACTCATATTTAATCGTCTTTTTCAGCAAATATTGCAATGGTCTTACAATTGAAGCGTAGTTCTTTATAAACTTTCTGTAATATCCTGTGAGACCGAGAAACTGCTTAAGTTTCTTTCTATCTGTTGGCACCGGATAGTCGCGCATAGCCGCAATTTTCTCTGCATCCATTTTAATCTGACCCGCTCCTACAATATGGCCCAAAACGCGCGCCTCTTTCTTTACCATTTTGCACTTCATTGGCTCGATCGACATATTTACTGCCTTGAATCGATCAAGCATGTGCTTGAATCGAGTATTATGCTCATCGATTGTTTCACCGTGAACCATCACGTCATCTACATATATCTCGAGCTCTGTACCTTGTAGACCTGCCAAGGCCAATGACATTGCTCGTGAAAAGACACTCGGCCCCGCCTTCATGCCCATCGCGAGTCGCTTAAACTGATAGATACCGTTCGGCCCCGCAAAACCTGTCTTATGCGCCGATTTTTTGTCCATCGCAATTTGATGAAACCCGTTGCGCAAATCGACGCATGAAATATATTTAGCTGATGCCAGACGCTCAAGAATATCGACTGTCAGCGGTAGCGGATGACAGTACCCTTCGGTTATCTCATTGAGCTGGCGAAAATCGGTGACTACACGGAAAATCTTTTGACCATGTTTCAGGCTCGAATACATAGAGATACATTCACGCTCTGATTGAGTTGAGCACAATTCATGCTCAGTCCCGAGCGCGAAACGCCCTCGAGTTCTATCGAGTGTGTATTATGACCGACGCTGAGCCGGATATTATCTCAACTCAATCTGAAAGGATATTCGCGCTCGAAGTCGATGACAGTTCATGCTCAGACCCGAGCACGAAATGCTCTCGGGTTCTGCTGATGCGAGTGAATTAATCCTGAATCATGAATTTGAAAGATGAATGTGTCGAGTTTCAAAAAGTTAAATAAAAATCTTTCTTTGAACGTTAACTTAGGCATCTGCGTACAATGATCTTATGCATGGTATTTAATATCTTTATAAAAATACTTTTTGATAGAAAAAAATTAGCCTTTAAAATTATTACGTACGCTTGACCTAAGAAGCTGGTGATTGCAATTTAAATTTTTCAAATAGCTCAATGGTCAAAACGAAATCGATGTAATTTTTAAAATTTGTAGAAGTCACTGTAATTTAAGTTTATTGAAAAACATTATTATTGTTGAATAAAATTTTTGAAATTCCGAAAATTCGTAATAAAAAATTTATTAAGCAATACAAATAACATTCAAATAAATGCAATACAAATATATACATTTTTTATTTTATAAACTTTGCAACAATATCCTGACATTTTGCAAGGAGGCTGTTGCGATGCAAGTTGGTTCTGTATTAAAATGCTGTATGCGCAAGGCTATATGCGTTACACAGCACACAGCGTTAGCATGACAGAACATAGGGGAAATATGTTGGATTCTTAATATCTTTCGAAAATGGTTGGAACCACCCATTTATAATTATATCATTCGAAAGCTAATAAGATTTCCTATAACATGTATAATCTTTTCATTACATAAACTATCATTGGTTAAAATTTCACTTCCATCTAAATTTTTTTTTCATTTTCGCTACAGCCTCATTAAGGGGGCTTAATATACTGTCTTCTATATTTGCATTGATTTATTTTAAAAAACAGATTGTAAAACCAAAGTGACAGTCATTACATAGTAATTCACTCGACTATAACATTTAATTCATTGTCAAATTGACCAAGTATTGCATTGTGGACGGATGTTGCGAGAGTCACCACCCCATATGAATTTCTTATATTCAATATTTATTCATTTTTTGTTAAACCTATTCAGTAATTGTGACTGAATGGCTCAAGACTGAGTGTAAATAGCACTGACCGCAACACTGAAACAAACTCAGCCGAACTCGAGCGTGATTTACGCTCAGCCTCGAGCGTAATTAGTTCATTATTAGTTCGACGATTTTATCTACACGCTCCGACCCATACAACACGAGTCCCAGGGATGGCTCATCCCATTTCTCACTAACTTTTTCGTCTGTAAACAACGAATATACATAGGTATCCTGCAAGGCTACGCTTTCCTCATTAGCGCTTTTATTATCATCGTACGATAACACATCACACTCTAATAATTTCACGCAGGGTATCAGCAAGGACACTACCTCGTATGTAGTGTTAATGCTGTAGCAGTGACTTTGTCTGCTACAAGGGCTCGTAGCCCTTTCATAATGCCCTGGCTCGGCGATGTCCCTTCTAGCTCTCCAAGAAGCCCTAGAAGACATCAACAACAACAAGCAGACGCAACGCCAAACCATATCTGCCTGCGCAAGAGCACACGACGCTTGACACACATACGACATACGTACACTTGTGACAGACGAGGCTACACCGACGCTGTACGACACCTGGCGACGGGCCCAAGCATCACAACTTGTGCCGCGTGCTTCAAAAGGCTCTGGCTATAATAAGTTAGTTTAAGTATCGTCGAGCCAGTCGTATTTCGCGAATTCCAATCTTATTCCCCTTTTTCGACCTCGTGTACTGAACTCGCACCTTGAGCGAGTCTCGTGGCCGTGCAATAACCAGTGAGGAATAGAGTGTAAGCCGAATTGCGCACTTATCAATTATAATTTATTATTATTTATTATTTCTGCTTTAGCGGTGGCGCCCATTATTATACAATACACAGTTTTTATTTAATTTAATCATTGATCATATTTTATTTTATTTCATTTGCCCCTTCCTTCCTCACAATGCATTCGGCGAGAACAATGCCGTTATTATTCCTTCCGACAAAATTCCCGAATAAAATACCGTCTGCTAGGTTCTGCAGTGGCACAAGCCTGATACGTTCGTCATTGAGCGCGTGTGCTCTTATAATTTTGCGAGATCGAGGGGGTAATTCTATTTTATCCTCCTTAATAAACGGGAAAACCTCGTCATTTAGGATAAGTGTGTGTTCCGCTGCGCTGACGACACCATTATATCCTTCAATGACGTCCCAGCCAATTAATCCGCTCACCTCTATTGGAACACTGTTTGGTATCACGTGTAATATGATGGGGGAGCCGTTCAAATCGACGATCACTCTACCCAATGTAAAGTATTCACCTTTAGCAATTCCTTTAATAGAATATAGAATTCTTTTATTCATTCTCGCTACACATGCGGCGTTCAATGAGCCTAATTTTACCACTGAAATTTCAGCACCGGTATCGACAAAGAATTTTGCCGGCTTACCATTAAACATAGCATATAGTTGCTCGACTGCGTCCTCGACTGCCATGCAAAAGAGATCTAGCTTATAGGGTGTACCATCGAATTTCGGTATATGTTTAACAATATCGCTAAACAGGCCGATAGAGCTTGGCATATGGTGAGAATACGCGAAGGGATTGCTTAGACTCACGTTCCGTTGCGCGGATGAATAGCTATCTTGCAGCCGATTTGGCTCTGGGTCGCGACTATCACTTCGTCGTGATGTTAACAATCGCCTCGACTCTAAGTCGCGGGCTCTATATGCATTGGTACTCGCGCGCGACGTTGAATTTACGCGATCACTTTGCACATTATCGACGAGGCTCATACGCGATGTGCTACGGCTCGGCACAATTTCCGTTATCGTGGCCGTCAAACGATTTGGCTGTGGCAATTCCGACGACTGACAATCAGTTATGAACGGATTATTAATATGTCTTGGTAAGATTCTAGGGCTCAGCGAGGCTACTCTGTTCAAAGCTCAGCGACTACTCGTCACCTGTGGTTTGCTGTATATCTCAGTCAAAGAGCATGATCTACGCGCGTCGTCTAGCCTCGCACTCGTTGTATCATGCGAAGCTCTTCGAAAATTTTCAGCTGATCTTACGTTTAAGGGTGGACTTTGGAATCGCACGTTGCGCAATCTACTGCCGGGTCTCCCCTCGGGGTCATATTTATCTATGTCTCCTAATATATCGTTATTTGATCGTCTTGGGACGGTATTAACGTAGGTATTCGACATCGCCGACGTTGACCTTTGCGTCGTAAGCTTGGCTTCGCGTAATAGCTATAATTCATCGACAGTAACGCTCGGCTCTTCGTCGTTATATGTATCCGGCAACCCTGCGCCCGAAAGCGAATCATTTAATTCATCCGACGGATAATCGTCATTAGCACCCCCTTTATTTGAATGTTGTGTATTCATAAAACTTATAAAACCTGGATATTTCTCTTTGATCCCCGCTCTACGTTCGCTTTCTGCAGCTGTCAAAAATACACTTCACGCTTCTTCATCGTAAATCAAACGGCGTCCCGACAGGCTCACTCGAATCTTTACAATTTTCTATATTAAGCATTTTTATTTTCTTGACAAGCAATGCAACTCGCAACTTGATCGAAATATTACTATTTTATATTATTATTTTTTTCAAAACTTGAGTCCACACGATGGTAATAATGATACTCCTACTCACCTGTCGCAATGGTCTGGGCAGCTTGCGATCCGTCCTATCCAATCAACCCACGACCCTAGGATTCTACTCTTCCAACGGCGTTGCTGTATAAAAACTCGCAAACTTTGTTTTTCTTTTTAATACAAAAAGAAAAAACCGTTGAACGCACCTAGCACCAAAAATAGGGGAGAGCCAGGTATTACGTGGGGTGAAGATGAGGAGGGGGTAAATAAATCGACAGAGACTTGCAGTGATAATACGTAAGGAGAGAGTAGGAGTAATGCAGCGCTTGTCACTGCGCCCAGTGGAATAAAACTCGAGGCGTGACGAGATAACTAATGAGCTATGCTCATTACCTCGTCGCGCGTGACGTAAGCGTGGAGTCACTGGTGGGGCCCAGTGGTCCCACGTGACAATAGGTCCACCAGTGTACCCGCCAAGTCCAATGTACTCGAGCAACGACGAGTTTTATTTCGTCTTGCCACATGACTACTTGCCTCCGAAGAGAGGAATTTGATCAGCAGAATTTAAGGAGCAGCTGAGCCAAGAGTTTGAAGAGATGTGGTAAAAGAAAGCAGAGATGAAGATTACGCAAAATATTCTATATAATTGTTTAATTCGTACATCTCATTTTGCTTTTTTTTTTTTATTGTTATACATTTTTTTGTTGCGATAATTTTGTTGTCGAGTGTATTTAGGCGAGACATGGGCGAGGAGATTTGCGGTATTAGCAGACGAGTGCAGTGATGCGAGAAATTTTTTTGTATTATTTTCTTTTCCTTTTTCTTTGCAATAGTTTATCGTAATTTTCATTGTAATTTTCAATTCATTGTGATAGTTTTCTTTATTTATTAATTTTGTGATAACTTTAGTTATTCCGGGGGTTTATTTGCGACCGCCGAAAAACTATTTTTTTATTTTGTATAGAGTCATCGATCATAGTTGTTGTTTGACTTAGTCACCGCTAGGTAGCGTCGACGCGGATCGTCGCTCGCGCATCAGAAAAATACTTGTTTTAAGTATATAGGAGAGTCGATCTCACGGCATAAGGTATTTTAGCGAAAACTGGGGGCAGGTGCATTGCTCGCTCAAGTTTCGCGGTTGAAGAAAACTTGTCTTCTAGCTCGCTGCGAAGCTCGAGAAGTTGTCGGTAGAGAAAGACTCGTCTTCTAGCGTACTGACGATTTCGAGAGCTGACTGCTGAGGGAGGCAACTCCTAGCGTGCGGTCACTTGAGGGGTGATGTGCTGTCTGCTACTAGCTGGCTATTTTTGTTGCAGACCGGTTTGCTGAAAGCAAGGTACGGCTGTGTTTGGACTCGGCGTGTCCAAAGGCAATCTATAGAATTTAGATTGAGGACCGCAAGTATGACTCGATGGTAAAAGCGAGTTTTGAAACTTAACATCATATTCTGGTATACAACTTTATTCACATATTTATACTAAATATTGAACCAAACATTGACTAGACTTTATTAATTAAATAAACGCTATATATTTTTGTTAAATAAAATTCTTGTTAACGATCATTTAATCAATCCTCTCCGCCACAGCAAATTCAGCAATTAGAAAAGGTTTTATTGTTTTTGACCTTCCACAAAAAAAAACAGTTGTCATAAGCATTGTAAATCATTGTTATGCAGCAATCGTTGTATATTTTTCCTTACTCCACGGCTTTGATTATTCATGGAGCAGCTACCTCTACCACTACCATCAGTTGCTGTATCTCTACTTTGACAGCTAATCATCTGTTGTGTCCCTAATTTGGCAGCTAGTCAGCTGATTGTATCCCTTCTATGACAGATCAGCTGATGGTCGCTGGGGTAGGAAGATTTTGGCGCGAGTTTGGCGCTATAAAAGAGTCTGGACGATGGGAGATCAGAAGCCTTCGGTGGGCAACTTACGGAGCAACTTATAACGCTCTATGCTCTGAAACTCATGAAGCAGAAAGCAGCTTTCGGCGAGGTATCCGCAATTGATACCGTGCGATCATCGCCGAAGCTGGTGTACTCAGTAGGCATTTCTTACCTGCGTTCGCATGTATAGTGGCTCACTTGTTATAGGGTTTCGTAATAGATTCTGTAAATAGTGTGTATAGTTATAATATTGTTAAATAAATTGTTATTGTTGAGTTAAACATAACTCTTCGTATTGTAAATTACACGACCTTCTCCTCTTTTCACGACGCGAGTCGAGTTTGCATTATATCATAAATTTAGTTTAATGGAGTAAATATAATCTTTCTTGTTTTTTATTGAAATTCATTTAAATAATTCGAATCACTGGTTCGCCAACCTACTAAGAAGAGAGACAGCGGACCACAGGAAATCTCAGTGTATTCAAAAACATGGTTCTGCACACCGGCACAAAAGATCCTTCCTCTTTCCCAGGCAAAGTGAAGTAGTGATCAACAGATTTTGTCTCATCATTTCCATTAGATTTATCGTTTTTATCTTTTTTGTTTGGATTAGTCCAATTGTTAATTGTTCTCCACTGTTTTGCTCGATCACCTTGACCCCACAATAAGGCGAATGCCTTTTTTCGTTCGTCAGTTATAATTTTGGTATTACATTTAAAGCGGCAATCGATTTCACATCCTGAACCCATCTCTTATTATTTTTCCATTTTGGCTGATCCCTTCTACGCCCATAGCTCTCACTTTTTTAGCTTTATTATCTATCCAATTTGATTCTATACGTGGTTTCTTTCTCGTAAGAACCTTCGGATCTTTTCATCGATTTCTTTTTTTTGGCTGATTTAAATTTCTCCCTTCATTCAAGTTTTTTTCAAGAAAACTTTTGTCGACTAAAACAAAATACAAAATACAATTTATCATAAGCATATCACTCATCATGCGATTTAAAGTAGATTAAAATTTACAAGAAAGAATTGTCATAAAATTTACAATTCGTCGAGGCATAGTGTATCGCACACATCTCTGCATGCGAAAAGTAATTTGCACGTACAATAAGTCTTAAAAATCACCAAATGGCAGGTGCTGAAAGATTCGATGCATAAAAATGTTACACTGTGCATTTAGTACATTGTGTCCATTCGGAAGCCTGCACAAAAATGCACAGTATGTACATCAATTGAATACGTTAAAAAACGAAACGTAACATAGAAAAAAGTGATGAAAACTTCAAAAACGATTGAGAGAGTGAGTTATAGTTCCAAACGCCTCAAAAAAACAAGGAGGTAAAGAAACTAAAGTTGTGCGACATGAACGAGAAACGCGCAGAATACGCGTTCGAATTATTGTATCTGTGAACTCGTATAGTATCATATTATTATAAGTCATTATCGGCCAAATTGCGATGAACGCGAACGCGAATTTTTCAGAGAAAGAGAATCACGCGAGATTCCCCCGAGAGATGCAATGACTGAGACTCGTTAAGTTATGTCCTTATGTTTGAAAATTTTATACAATCGGAAAATAGGTAGTCGGAAAAACGGAATCGGAATAATGTAAAATCGGAAATTTCACATAATCGGAAAAATGGCCGTCGGAATAACGGGATCGGAGAAACGGGCGGATACCACATGCATATTTTATTTTTAATTGCGTTTTGTTATAAATCATTTTTTCGTTTATCTCCTTTGTTATTCGGAATCCGCAAGTAAGGAGAAATGTTTCAAGACCTTCACGAGTTTCGTAGGTCGACTGTGGACGTAGAAATAGCAGAAAGTGAATCTAGCGCAGCGTAAAAATCTTCGATTTTTAATTATGCTGAGCGAAGCGAAGTCATTCCTGCACTAACTCCCCTGACTTTGCAATGGTTTTTTGTAGACACGGTACCATGAAAACTGCTGGATCGATCTTTTTGAAATTTTCGGAAGTTGGTAGGGGAAGTTAGACGAAGATCTGATGACAATCGTTATCTCTATTGCTCAAGCCTTTATGCACTTTTTATGCACTTTCTATGCATTTTTTCAAAATCGTCAGAATTTGATCAAATTGGACGGAATTTTTTTCGATAATGTATGATGGGTCTTGAATGTGACAGTGGTAGCATTGTTTTTTCGTTTGGGCATGTGAATGCACTTTTATGCATTTTAGATGCATTTTTCCGAAATCGTCAGAATTTGATCAAATTGGACGGAATTTTTTTCGATAATATGTGGTGGGCCTTAAATATGATAGTGGTTGCATTGTTTTTTCGTTTATGCATGTGAATGCACTTTTATGCATTTTAGATGCATTTTTTCGAAATCGTCAGAATTTGGTCAAATTTCGCGGTAATTTTTCCATAATATGTGGTGGGCCTTAAATATGATAGTGGTTGCATTGTTGTTTCGTTTATGCATGAGAATGCAGTTTTAGTTCTGTGCTATGTAAGAAACTCATAAGAGAACGAGAAAAGGAATCGTCTCGCCGCAGTTCGTACTGATTTCGAGCAAATGCAAACAAGACAACCGAACCGATGCCCGTGTGCCTATCTCGAAACGTGTCTGTGTTAACGAGTGTACTGTGTATCTGTATGTGTACGATACGTGTAATTATGCTGAGCAAAGCGAAGTCATTCTTGCATGAACTCCCGTGATTTTGCAAGGGTTTTTTGTAGACACGGTACCATGAGTACTGCTGGATCGATCTTTTTGAAAATTTAGGAAGTTGATAAGGGAAGCTAGACAAAGATCTGATGACATTCATAATCTCGATTGCTCAACCCTTTATGCACTTTTATGCATTTTAAATGCATTTTTTCAAAATTATGGGAATTTGATCAAATTTGATGGGATTTTTTCGATTAATCTGTCGGGGACCTTAAATATGATTGTCGTTGCATTTTTTATTTGTTTGTGCATTAAAATGCACTTTTATGCACGTTATATGCATTTTTTTGAAATTATAAGAATTTGATTAAATTTGACGGAATTTTTTTTGATAATCTGTCGGGGACCTTAAATATGATTGTCGTTGCATTGTTTTTTTCGTTTATGCATTAAAATACAATTTTATGCAGTTTTAATGCAATAATTTGTTAGAATTAGATTAAATCTAATAGGAATTTTTTTATGATCCGTTTGAAAGCTTAACTATGATTCTTGTCGCAAATAAATGCACTTTTATGCAGTTTCAATGAATTTTTTCCTACAATGGCGAGAATTCTGTCAAATTCGACAGGAATTCTTTTATGATCCATTTGGTAGATGAAACATAATTTTCATCGTAATATTTTTTTATGTTTTGCATTAAAATGCAATTTTATGTAATTCGTATGAATTTATTATTATTATTATTATTATTATTATTTTTTTTTATTAATTTTAATCGGTGTTACTTGTGTATCGGTAAGTGCGTTTGTTTATAATTATATCGTGTTTTAGTGAACATTGTACTGATGACAATTATATTATAAATCGTGTTTCAGTTAACGTTGTACTAATGATAATTATACAAGTGGCAACTCGAGTTGTAGAATGCTGAGCAATTTCAATAAACTGAACATTCGTGATGAAACATCACGAAATAATATCATCACTGATGATACAAAAACATTAAATTTTTACAATTACTTTACAAAAACCCTTATTTAATCGCGCGAAGGCGAATCTCAGTTCGTGCAAATTTTAAATAATTAAAAATGCAAATCCAAGTAACCCTAAGTAACTCAATCGAACCCGCTCGTAGTTATGAAATAATTATGCAAGCAAACCAAGTAGCCTTAGTAATCCAGCTTATGCCATATTTAAGAAATCAATGTCGCAAATAAAAGTAACCCCAAGTTACCGAATCAACTCCACACCATGAGCAGTTTGCAAATAGTAATATGCAAACTTTTATAACTCAAGTAACTCAGCTCATGCGGTTTCTACAGTAACTGGTAATTCTAAAGTAACTGGTAATAAATAGTTATTTATTACATAAAATTTTACCGCACGCCAGTGTCCAAAAACGCTTAATGCGCACTAAAAAGTGTGCGCAAACTGACACTTTTCGCCATTTATTACATAAAAATTTGCGCTCAGCATACTGCAACCAGAGTTGCCGCTAGTTGTTTATAACTAATTAATGCTACCTCCACAAGTAAAAATAAGGGTGGAGAAATAATCCGCAAGTGAGGAGAAATTTTTTAAGCCCACCCCCGATCAAAAATATTAACATTTATAAAAAATTCCGCTAACTTAATGAGTCTCAATGACTGATCACGATTATCACTTATCATGTGCTTAATTAGACGCATACGTATATATGTAAAGTCATACCACTCACATACTCGGGAGTTATGTATCGTAAGATATTGTGTTATGCACAACTGCGAATTTATAAATAATATATGTCTGGACGCGATAATTTGGCGATTTTTTTTTACTCTCGACCATTGTGATGTTCTTTCCGCAGTAATGATGCTATTTTATGAATACGAAGGCAACTGCGCATAGGAACATTGCATAATATATTTTACATTATACATTCATGAATGAAGAAATGACGCGACTGATGTGTTTTTATGAATAACGTGGTGTAATATTTATTATATTACATAGGCTCTCTTTCGCCTAGCTGCACGTCGATCGCAGGAATCATAATACATTACGTGCTTAATATTATAGGTTTATAATCACTACACGTACGTTTATGTGTATATTTTCTAAATAAGACCCTTTACCGAATAAAATGCGACAATCATAACAACCAACTATTATTTAATATTTCAATGTCACCCGAAACAGATTTCTTTTGACTGTCAGTTGGTAGCAGATTCCCAAATCTTGATGTTAACGAGCTCTGTGATTCTTCTGGGAACACACAATTTTGCCAACTTGCCTGATTGATAGGACCTATTTGTAGTATTTCATAAAAAATGTATTATATCTGCATTACAAATATACGCCTAGTACCAAAAATACAAACGTACACATGCTCAGTCAAAGCATGAATTTACTTACGGTCAAATACGCATATATATATGGGCTATTCCACAACAGGTGTTCCAGGCCCAAAAATGAAGTTGAAACTAACCACTTACTCTTCAAGAACACAATGAAAAATGAAAATCCTGAACACCACAGCCCCCTAGGTCCAACCCTCATGGATGTACAGGGGCTGAAAGTTGGATTTTCATGTTTTGAGGATATTTTGCTTGTTACTCTGCTTTTTTGGGGTGCATATGAAAAAATTTTTACATACCAGCGGCCCGAAAGTAGCATTTCCCGGCCGCTGCGCTAAACGAGATATTGATATTCTTGGGCCCAGGGTATGTAAAATCGTATACTAGCCCATACCGGGAAATAAGAAAGCCTTAGTGCACGTGCTAATCGACCTCGGCTTCGCCTCGGTCGCTTATTTCATGTGCCCTGGGACTTTTCTGTTTTTCCCGGCCTAGGGCAGTAATATACTATTGAACCATGCTTTTTAATGTAAAATTTG
Organism: Trichogramma pretiosum; assembly: GCF_000599845.2. NCBI lineage: Eukaryota > Metazoa > Arthropoda > Insecta > Hymenoptera > Trichogrammatidae > Trichogramma > Trichogramma pretiosum. The sequence goes on from NW_019641623.1 coordinate 99,446, forward strand.
ATGTAGAACTCGAATCTGTACTCAGATGAGACATTCATAACCTCAAAACCCCTTAAAATTGAAAAAATAGTGTAAAAGACCATGAAAGTCAAAAAATAAATAACATGGTTTTTTCCTCATTTTCTATGTTTTTTGCCTCTTCGCAAGCTACCAAATTGTTTGTAATAGAGACTCAGTTATCAAACGTTATCAGAAGTTGTATTTTGGTGTATTGATGAACATATTACAATATTGGCTAATTTGAGGTATACGAACATATTTATTTTTGACTTTCATGGTCTTTTACACTATTTTTTCAATTTTAAGGGGTTTTGAGGTTATGAATGTCTCATCTTAGTACAGATTTGAATTCTACATCAAATTTTACATGAAAAAACATGGTTTCAAAATTTTTTCATATGCACCCCAAAAAAGCAGAGTAACAAGCAGAATATCCTCAAAACATGAAAATCCAACTTTCAGCCCCTGTACATCCACGAGGGTTGGACCTAGGGGGCTGTGGTGTTCAGGATTTTCATTATTCATTGTGTTCTTGAAGAGTAAATGGTTAGTTTCAACTTCATTGTTTGGGCCTGCAACACCTGTTGTGGAATAGCCCATATATGAGCAATTCCGGAATTTAGTTTCGAATTTTTCGACTAAAAACGGAACAATTTTTTTTCGTTGGACGCATACTTTGAACATTGGGTACTGTTCTTGAAGGTCCAAGTAAGCTAAAAAAATGCGTGAACAATCGAAATTTTAATAGGTAATTTTTTTATAAGCTTTTGTGTTCCGAGAAAAAATAATTAGTGCAGGCAAAACGCGCGCTTCATTATCTACCGATCGAAACTTTTCTAATTCGCTAGTAAAACTACTAGTGACCTTGAAAAAATAATCGACACATGTATTTTGACAGATTTTTACATGCTCTTTCCGATGGTGACCTTAGATTTTTCGAAAAACGCATTTTATGGCCAAAAAACGTCTTTAAAGTCAAACGTATTTATGTGGCGACTCACTTCACCGCAGTCTTACATGTATAATTAAGTAATTGAACTGCTAAAATGTTCACCTTTTGTTTTATAGTCGCCAGGCGATAAAACTAATGAATCGGAGAGTTCAGTTCAGCGACAACCTCCGAGACGAGCTAATCTCAAATAATAAAGCTCCTCACTGTTAATAATATTTATATTTCTTGGTCTTACGTTCCTACATTTATATGGTGCATTATTTCAAAAGCGTGATATGACATGTCTTGTTATTGTAGCTATTAGAAAACTTTGAAAAAATGAAAACTAAGACGGTAGAACCTTTCATTTTACCCAATTTTACCTTCCGCAACTATAAAATTTCCATAAAAAAAGACCACATCGATTTGCCAGCCGGATAAACACACCAAATGTCCCCTCCGTGACCTGTCCTGAACTCAGAATCGATTGTTTTCACTCATTAAAAATATTTTTACAAGTATCCAGCAATATTGTGATACATGGGCCTTATTCTATACATCCTAAAGAAAGTTTTTTTGTATGACTCGTCATCTTAAATAGTTTCAAAACAATTGTATATAAGTTACAAATGTGTCCTTAAATTATGTGAAATTTTACATCATTACAAATATAGTGCCAGTAAACGTGCTAGACAATAATTTTGGGCAAATACCTAACTCTCGACAATTAGAATTGATAACATCTCATTTGTGTATAAAAAACATGTTACGTAATTCTATGCACTGTTTTTTTATGAAATAGAACATTTATTTTTTAAAAAATTTTTTTTGGTACAATGTAAGTTAAATTGTGCACAGGGTACGCTACACAAACTTTTGTGAATAATATTTTTGAAACATATTTTGTAAAGCCGAATTTTCTACACAATAATTGTAAACACTTTATTTTGTGGACGCATTATTAACCACACTCATTAGGTACGAATTCGTCAATACATAGTTTTATGCACAATTGATTGTGCACCATTCAGTTGTGCAGAATTGTTTGACACGTGTGCTGAATTATCCAGTACGTGTGCTCAAACATTTGACGCGTGTGTAAAATTTTGCACTTATAGAAACAATGTACAAAATTTTTATGCATATGTGCAGATCTTTGAGCGTGTAAAATTGTACAGAAAATCCCCAAAACAACATGTAACATTTAGTGCATTCTGCAGATTCTGCAGAAAAAATGTGGGTCGCTGAAATGAAATAAATATTTATTGGTTCGAAGTGCCCATTCTTTGTAATGGCTATCAAAGCTCGTTGCGTAAAATGAAACTACCAAGCGGTGGCGCCCTCACCTTTGCTATTTTCGTGTGAATGAATAATTCACAAGTTTTTGATTATTCATTTTTCGTATTCCTGGTAAGTATGACAAAATTAAAAATAAAAAGATAATTTTTCATTAGAAATAGTAACTATATAAATTAAATTATGTTGTAAGTCTTTTTTGGTTACTTTTTTTTTGGTGAATTAAAATAATTTTAATTCATAAATCAATTGCATTCGTGATTTAAAAGAATTTTTAAATTAAATTTTTTACACCCCTGCAGAGAGATACTTTTTTGGATCGATTAATTTGTGCAATAATTGGACTTTTAATGATATTTAAAAATATAAAATGAATATTTCATTATATTCGGAAGCAATACGAGAAAAAGTAATTTGCAAATAATACGATCTCTTTTTGTTTTGCATAAACGTAGCATACAGCAAACAATTCCGGAGTGACCCTCGTCGTTTCTATTAGGTGAATGACAGCAATCATCGATCAATTAATTGATTTCCTTTTCTTGGTTACCCAAGTTTTGGCAAATATTTATATAATTTCAAAATGTTTGTTTCGTTAAAAATTCTAGAATATGTAGCAAAAATAGATTTTCTCAGCAGCCGTAATTTTTTAAGAGTAATTATTATAATCGAAGCTTTAAGATTATGCAAATTTTGAATTTCTTAAAAATGATTTGAGATTTGTTCACATAGAATGTACCTTATTCAAATCTTACATGTGAGAAAGATCTGATTTACTTTTACAATTCGTTATAATTCGGCAAAAAGAATATTCATACATGAAAACTACTCATAAAAATGTTTTTGCACTTAAATTAGTTATTGATTAGAAAAATTGCTTCAAAACAGGCACCTAAACTTTCAATCGATCATAATATCCAGTCAACCAATACCTTATATAATACTTCATTACATTTGTATCAATTGTTCCAATTTTATCAAGATAAATTTATGGTAATGCATAATAGTTAAACTTCAAAGCGGCTAGTCTGACTAGAATGCCTTTCAAAGTCGAAACGCGATGTGAGCCCCTCCACATTGAGATCAGCTTCAAATAAAAGACAAAGCGTAATAAGTGTATAAGTAAATTTTCCGTCTGGGGTGATAAGCGTAATAAGCGTATAAGTAAATTTCCCGTCTGGGGTGATCATTCTTGGTCAAGGAGCTTGATAGCGTCCTGTCAACAGAATCTACGTGCACTGAAATTTCATGAAATTAATTCAATTGTTGATTAACATAATTGAATATTTTTAACAATAAAAATAGTAAAAAGTTTAATTAAAAGAATTCGCATACAAATTCATATGTACTTATACATTGAAAATATATTTGTAATAATTTTCATGATTAAATTATGAACTTTGGATTATAACATTAATATTATCCTTTCGAAAGCCGAAAAACTAGTATTTTGACGCACTAATGAATCTTTTCAAATTTCCGTTTTTAGATTGGAGTATAAATTTTTGCATTATTATAACTTGCTTTTAATATATTTAAGGCAAGGTAAATAATAATTAATCTTGTGAGGTAAAGGGGTAGTGTTCGCCCAATTACAGGGATGAATTTTAGGTTTTTTAGTTTTTTCAACCTCAGATTTGGATTCAGCGTCAAAAAATACATCGTATTTATAAACTCAACGTAAAAAACATTTCATCAACAATATTTTATTAAATTTGAAACTTTTTACACGGTCTATTCTCTGTCGGAATGGAAAACCAATGTATTTGCGTATCCCTTGATCGACGCTTAGCCATGATTGGTCAATCATTTAAGATACCCTTTGAACCAGTTTTCTATGGATGATATGACCTCTGAAATCCTGACTCTTTTGAGGTTAAATATAACAATTATGAATAGAGTGACAAACTAATACCAGGTCACTTTTATTATACATATACATTTTTAGACAAATTTTAAAATAATTTAAATGGTGTATAGTTGAAATAATAACTATTCATTAAGTGTAATTTTTGTTTTACAAGATGGGAGTATTGGTGCAAATGATTTTTCTCATGACGAATTAACAACCATTTTTTGATTTGAAATCACGACGCTTACAATTTTCGCTTAAGATATGTAACTCTAATAGTCGCGACTCTAGGTGGATCTTATCGAAGTATTTAATTACGCTTCACTCGCCTCTGATCCTCGTAATGCCGATTCACACCGACATTGAGGTAGTTCGATGATTAAATTGAGAAATGAAAAAAAACGATATAATATAATTAACTATACGATACTATAGGATTCTTTCAACATTTTTTATTATATATATATTTTTAGAAAATTGA